>NC_056062.1:6060606-6363636 GCF_016772045.2 Ovis aries
GTCATTCCCTAGACCAACTCCCCAGATGCCTAATACACAGTTTTTGCTTTCCATATTTTATTGGTGTGGGTGCTGGTAATCCCAATAGTAGGCATTTCTGGGTAAACAATGTAATTAAAAAGCTATTGTTTCCCAGTCAAAGTTTCTGATACAGTAGATAGAGTTGGTGCATGCTCAACACTTCAATAACAGTTAAATTTGAAGCTATAGCAATTTTTAATCAGCCTTAAGAAAACTCTCTCATTTAGGACCTTGGCGATCATATGATGGCACATGTCCTGGTAAATAGACATTGGCTTGGGATGTCATCAGTTCAATGGCAAGGAAGTTTAGATTAATGTGTAAGCACTGATATTCAACTATATATAGTGAAAGCATTTATATAATATATAGTATCTCCATGTTTAACCAGAGTTGGCATCAGGAGGTCACAGAACCAGGACGAATCTGGGTCAGTCAGTGAAGATAATATTACCCTAGCTATACAAAGTAGAGAAGACATGGATCATGGGAAAGAGGTATAACTCACCAATGAAAGGCTGGATGTGATCCACCTGTTAAAAATAGGAAGCAGAGTGCAGACCTAACTAGTTGGGAAAGGCACTGTTACGACAGTATATGAGCAGGATATTCAGAGGCTCTGTGGGCTAGGGCCTCTGATTCAGCTTAACCTTTGCAAACCATTGTATCCATTGGGACAGGGAAGAAATCCGACAAGAACTTCTCCCATCAGCTTTGTAGGAGATTAATGGCTAGAACCTAATACATAAAAATGGGCTCGTTCTAGACACTACTTTTTCCTTGAAAGAATCCCAGCTTCTTGAAAAATAGTCAAATCTCTCCTAGTTTGTGAAATACAGTTCATAACGCTAAGGTTTTCATAGAAGCCTGCAGTTCAAGGTGAATCCAATCATGTGCTAATGAAGTTCTAAATACTATGGTATTGATGCAAACAGTTCTATGAATTTAAAGCATGCTCTTTATAAATCAAATTTGCAACAGTATATTTCTCTCAGGGCTTCCCAGGTGGCACTAGTGGTAAAGAACCCACCTGTCAATGCAGGAGATGGTAAGAGATGCAGGTTTGATCCCTGGGTTGTAAGATCCCCTGGAGGTGGGCATGGCAACCCACTCCAGTATTCTTGCCTGGGGAATCCCCTGGACAGAGGAGCCTGGCTACAGTCCATGGAGTTGCAAAGAGTCAGGCATGACTGAAGCGACTTGAAGTGAAAGTGAAAGTCACTTAGTCGTGTCTGACTCTTTGCAACCCCCATGGACTATACAGTCCATGGAATTCTCCAGGCCAGAATACTGGAGTGGGTAGCCTTTCACTTCTCCATTGGATCTTCCTGACCCAACTTAACATGCAGTAAGTAACTTTATATTTCTCTTAAAACTGTAAAACTATGTCTTGGGAAGTTTCATTTTACAATAATTTCTTGCTATGTGCTTTTCAATGCCAAGAATAAAATATTAAGAGTGATCTAATCTAAATAAACATGGTGAGTATTCTAGAAGAGTTAACCCAAGGGTGGCTTGAGGCAAAAGGGAAACTATTTAATTGAGAGAAATTTTATTGCACCTCTTACAAAACACTATATGTGTTATCCTTTCCAGAGACTGTTGTCAAATCTCCTTAGTATGGCTAAGAACAGGAACTTTATCTCTTAACACCCACTAGTGGTTCCTTACTTGCAATAGCATATTCAAACTTCTTGACGATACTCAAGTGCTGAACACAGCAGGTTAAAACATATTTACTATGTTTAAAATAACATCACATAGATAAGTGAATAATGTGTTTATGACCTCCAAATACAAAATAGACAAATGTTTCTTCAAGAATAGACTTTTGTATTTCAAGGTTATGGGCAGCTGGAAATGGTTATCTAAATATTTGCCATACATGTATTTATGGCCATTAAATCCACAGATTATTAAAACTCTTAGACTGATGAATACATATAGAATACACATATTTATCATGGCAAGACAACTGTTTAATGAGAAATGTAATTTTCTCTAGATAAAAAATTTAACCCATGATTTACTACACATCCAGCATAAAAGAAAAGCACTCCTAAAGGCGAATTAAGTTACAAATTAACAAAAGAGTTTGACAATACAGAATACTATATCCAACATTTTCCAAATTTCCTCTCTATTACCTGAAGACTTAGAGTCCTGTTGCATAAGTGAAAGAGTGGTTCAAAGCTTAAAAAAAAAAATTTCTGTGGAAAGAATTGCTTCAGACCTTATAGCAGGCTTTACAAAGGTAATATTAAATATTTTATATCAACTAAAATAAAGCCCACATGTATTTTAACAGGCCAGGGTTTAAAAAATTAATTTGATGATTATAATGTATGTCAATTCATTCATTAATTAATGCTTATGAACATCAAAATACTAAAAATTACTGAAAATAAGATAACATCATGAAGACTTTTTCATAAAGTCCAGTTTTAATATACCTTATAGCTATTTGTATACAATGATTACATTGTATACAATGTAATACAATGATTACATATATTCAATGATTACAACTAACTTTTTATTAATAGTACCTAAAGTATACAAAGTACTTTCATATATATTCCTTCATTTATATCTATATTCAAATTTGTAATTGGAATAAAAGCTTAGTTCAGTGCAATCTTTTCTGTTCTGGCTTTAGAAGATATCCTAAGGGAAGGACTTGTGCACACTATTAGTTTCATTTCAGCATTACTTTTTAAAGAAATATAAAAAAAGAGAAAGATATAAATAATCAGAGGGAAACTGAACAAGTATGAATTATGTGGCCATGAGTTCTTCATTACATCATTCTATGTCATTCTGTCAAATGCAGGCAACCAAAGACATGGCCAAATATAATACACTTTGATATTCAACCTACCTTGAAATCACTTAAGAATTGATGAAGGTAAGGACAAAGGATATGCACATATTTAATGCGATAAAGGACAGAAATGTTATGGACCTAACAGAAGCAGAAGATATTAAGAAGAGGTGGCAAGAATTCACAGAAGAGCTGTACAAAAAGAGCTTCACAACCCAGATAATCACGATGGTGTGATCACTCACCTAGAGCCAGACATCCTGGAATGTAAAGTCAAGTGGGCCTTAAAAAACATCACTGTGAACAAAGCTAGTGGAGGTGATGGAATTCCAATAGAGCTATTTCAAATCCTGAAAGATGATGCTATTAAAGCGCTGCAGTCAATATGCCAGCAAATTTGGAAAACTCAGCAGTAGCCACAGGATTGGAAAAGGTCAGCTTTCATTCCAATCCCAAAGAAAGGCAATGTCAAAGAATGCTCAAACTACCTCACAATTGCACTCATCTCACACGCTAGTAAAGTAATTCTCAAAATTCTCCAAGCCAAGCTTCAGCAATACGTGAACTGTGAACTTCCAGATGTTCAAGCTGGTTTTAGAAAAGGCAGAGGAACCAGAGATCAAATTGCAAACATCTGCTGGATCATGGAGAAAGCAAGAGTTCCAGAAAAATATCTATCTCTGCTTTATTGACTATGCCAAAGCCTTTGACTGTGTGGATCACAATAAACTGTGGAAAATTCTGAAAGAGATGGGAATACCAGACCACCTAACCTGCCTCTTGGGAAATCTGTATGCAGGTCGGGAAGCAACAGTTAGAACTGGACATGGAACAACAGACTGGTTCCAAATAGGAAAAGGAGTCATCAAGGCTGTATATTGTCACCCTGCTTATTTAACTTCTATGCAGAGTACATCATGAGAAACACTGGACTGGAAGAAGCACAAGCTGGAATCAAGATTGCCGGGAGAAATTTCAATAACCTTAGATATGCAGATGACACCACCCTTATGGCAGAAAATACTTCCCTGGTGGTTCAGAGGTTAAAGCATCTGCCTGCAATGCAGGAGACCTAGGTTCGATCCTTGGGTTGGAAAGATTCCCCTGGAGAAGGAAATGGCAACCCACTCCAGTATTCTTGCCTGGAGAATCCCATGGACAGTCCACGGGGTTGCAAAGAGTCGAACGCGTCTGAGCAACTTCACTTCACTTATGGCAGAAAGTGAAGAGGAACTAAAAAGCCTCTTGATAAAATGAAAGTGGAGAGTGAAAAAGTTGGCTTAAAGCTCAACATTTAGAAAATGAATATCATGGCATCTGGTCCCATCACTTCATGGGAAATAGATGGGGAAACAGTGGAGACAGTGTCAGGCTTTATTTTTCTGGACTCCAAAATCACTGCAGATGGTGATTGCAGCCATGAAATTAAAAGACGCTTACTCCTTGGAAGAAAAGTTCTGACCAACCTAGATAGCATACTGAAAAGCAGAGACATTACTTTGCCAACAAAAGTCCATCTAGTCAAGGCTATGGTTTTTCCTGTGGTCATGTATGGATGTGAGAGTTGGACTGTGAAGAAAGCTGAGCGCCAAAGAATTGATGCTTTTGAAGTGTGGTGTTGGAGAAGACTCTTGAGAGTCCCTTGGAGTGCAAGGAGATCCAACCAGTCCATTCTGAAGATCAACCCTGGGATTTCTTTGGAAGGAATGATGCTGAAGCTGAAACTTCAGTACTTGGGCCACCTCATATGAAGAGTTGACTCATTGGAAAAGACTCTGATGCTGGGAGCGATTGGGGGCAGGAGGAGAAGGGGATGATAGAGGATGAGATGGTTGGATGGCATCACTGACTCAATGGACGTAAGTCTGCGTGAACTCCGGGAGTTGGTGATGGACAGGGATGCCTGGCATGCTGCAATTCATGCGGTCGCAAAGAGTCAGACACGACTGAGCGACTGAACTGAACTGAACTGAATGGATCATAGTGCTAAAAGTTTAAAACATTATTTTGGAATAATAAATGAAATAAATCTACAGGTGAAAATAACAAAAAGTTGTTATAATATAGAATGATAACCTGGATATCTTGCCTCTTTAAGCCCGGCAGTTGCATTAATCTGGTAGATCTCCAATAGTTCACTCGCATCACACATTTTAGATAATCTCAGCACTTCTTTTTCCAGACTTTAGATAAGCAGTTCCGTTTGGTTCAGTCGCTCAGTCGTGTCCGACTCTTTGCGACCCCATGAACTGCAGCACGCCAGGCCTCCTTGTCCATCACCAATTCCCGAAGTTCACTCAAATTCATGTCCATTGAGTCGGTGATGTCATCCAGCCATCTCATCCTCTGTCATCCCCTTCTCCTCCTGCCTCCAATCTCTCCCAGCCTCAGTCTTTTCCAATGAGTCAACTCTTCGCATGAGGTGGCCAAAGTACTGGAGTTTCAGATAAGCAGTAGAAATGTACAATCTGCTAAGATGAAAATATACACAGATTCATACACATATCTGCTGTTTAGTGTTTATACCACAGAACAATTAAAATATGTAATTACTGGATGAGAAGGGATAACACAGTACTATCTTCTGCATAGCTACTGGTAACTTTGAAGGAAATAAGAATCAGTTAATAAAAATGCAAATTGTAGCCATAGATGTAATCAGCCAGCCTTTCCTCCATGACCTGTAAATTCTCCAGCAAGGTGTTCTTGTGGATGGAGAGATGGAAAAATAACTGTTTTTGGTATTCTTAAATAGGCAAACAAGTGCTTTTGTTCCGTATTTCTTCAAAACATTAAAACATATATCACATTTATCTTATTAAGAGTAAAATTCCTTTTCCCTGTATTATTTCTCATGGAGTGAGTATATAGAGAAAACATTTGCTGGCCAGGATACTATCTATAACATATTATGCTTATCTTTTTAAAAGCTAATTTTCTAGACTGAAAATATGGTTTGGGGGGAGAAAAATTTTTCCAGGCTGAAAGTATAGCTTCGTGGTGGGGTGGGGAGAAGGTGGTGTGTGATCACATGTGGGGAGACTGCATCATTTGGGAAGGTGAAATAAATTGCCGTTGAAAAATATGAAAATAGTTTATTTGTATAAATGTATGTTAATTTCTTAATATGAAAACCAACCTGTACAAAATACTGTATTAAAACCCTAGATCCAAAGTTTCCCATTCTTAACACTTTATTGCCAAAGAAACACCTTCAGAGAGGATCAATATCTGTGAATAATGAATCCCCAAAAAAGGCTTTAATTTTCAAATATTTCTGCTTTTTAATTTGAATTAGAATTGTTTTCATGTCCCTATGTGTATATGCAATCATTTACATACAAGCAATTTTTAAAAAAGGGCTTCCCTGGTAGCTCAGCTGGTAAACAATCTACCTGCAATGCAGGAAACCCTGGTGCAATTCCTGGGTGGGGAAGATCCCTTGGAGAAGGGACAGGTCACCCGCTCCAATATTCTTGAGCTTCCCTGATGTCTCAGATGGTAAAGAACCTGTATGCAATGTGGGAGACCTGTGTTTGGTCCCTGGGTTGGGAAGATCTCCTTGGGGAGGGTATGGCAACCCACTTCAGTATTCTTGCCTGGAGAATTCCCATGGACAGAGGAGGCTGGTGGGCTACAGTCCATGGGGTTGCAAAGAGTTGGACATGACTGAGTGACTAAGCACAACACATTGTTAAAAATAAAATAAATTTCCTCAGTGTCACAGATTTGAAGAGACTACCCACAATCACTGAGATGTAGTCAGTCATATCCAAAGTTTGTGCTATTAATATATTTCTTGTAACAGAAAACTAAATCAACCAGTTTTTCACTCAGGGGGACTGTGAAAGGGGATGAGATAACAGTGTAAATTGTAGATTTTATATTGGACATAAATTGAGCAAAAAAAAATTTCCATCAAGCTAAGCTTCAGCAATATGTGAACTGATAACTTCCAGATGTACAAGCTAGATTGAGAAAAGGCAGAGAAACCAGAGATCAAATTGCCAACATCTGCTGGATCATAGAAAAAGCAAGGGGATTCCAAAAAAAAAAAAAAAAGGAAAAAAAATCCCCTGCTTTATTGACTACCTTAAAGTCTTTTAATGTGTGGATTACAACAAACTGGAAAATTCCTAAAGAGATGGGAATACCAGACACCCTTACCTGTATACAGGTTTCCTGAGAAGCCTGTGTGCAGGTCAAGAAGCAACAGTTAAACCAGACAATGGACTGGTTTAAAACTGGGAAAGGAATATATCGAGGCTGTATATTGTCACCCTGCTTATTTAACTTGTATGCTGAGTACATGATGGAAAATGTCAGGCTGGATGAATCACAAGCTGGAATCAAGATTGCTGGAAAATATCAATAACCTCAGATATGTAGATTACACCACCAAAGTGAAGAGGAATTAAAGAGCCTCTTGATGAAGTGAAGGAGCAGAGTGAAAAGCTGGCTTAAAACTCAATATTCAAAAAAAACTAAGATTATGGCATCTATTCCCATCACTTCATGGCAAATAGATGAGGAAAAATTGAAAACTGTGACAAATTTTGTTTCCTTGGGCTCCAAAATCACTGTTGATGGTGACTGCAGCCACAAAATTAGAAGACGCTTGCTCTGTAGAAGAAAAGCTATGACAAACCTAGACAGAGTATTAAAATCAGAGACATCACTTTGCCAACAAAGGTCCATAGAGTTAAAAATATATTTTTTTTCCAGTAGTTATGTACAGATGTAAAATTTGGACCATAAAGAAGGCTGAGCGCTGAAGAATTGATGCTTTCCAATTGTGGTGCTGGAGAAGGCTCTTGAGATCCCTTGGACTGAAGAAGATCAAACCAGTCAATCCTAAAGGAAATCAACTCTGAATATTCATTGGAAGGACTGATGCTGAAGCTGAAGCTCCAATAATTTAGCCACCTGATGCAAAGAGCCAAATCACTGGAAAAGACTCTGATGATGGGAAAGACTGAGGGGAAGAGGAGAAGGGGACAACTGAGGATGAGACGGTTGGATGGTATCACTGACTCAATAGACCCGAGTCTGAGCAAACTCTGGGACATAATGAAGGACAGGGAAGCCTGGTGTGCTGCAGCTCATGGGGTTGCAAAGTCAGATATGATTTTGCAACTGAAAAACAATCCAGGGCATTAGTTCTCTGGAGCTTCTGTAACAAAGTACTACAAACTGGGTAACTTAAAAATATAAATCTTTAATCTCTTGTGGTTATGAAATCTGGAAACACGAATGGAAGGTGTTGACAGGGCCAGGCTTGTTCTGAGGCTTTAGGGCAGACCTTTGCATTGTCCTAGCTTCTGGTGGTTGCAGGTAATTCTTGCTCTTCCTTGACTTGTAGCTGCATCATCTAAACTCTGCCTCCTTCACACGAATGTATTTTTCCCCTGCTCATAAGAATGTATTGCATAACTACCCCCCACCAGTAAAAACTTGTATTAACTGAGTTAATTACAGTTCAAATGAGTTATTTTCAAATCAGGTCGAATCCTGAGGTTCTACAAAAGACATGAAGTTTTGACTAACAATCTTGAACTTAGTACACTGAGCAATCTATATCATCTTTTTGTAACATTTATCATTGGTTAAAAAAAAAAAAAAACCTTGAAGACCATGTGGTTAAATATCATGAAATGTCACTTCTACTTTTAGGTTACAGTAAGTCCATGTGTCAAAAATTTATTGAAATCTTGAGATGGTCCTTTATTCAATATGGACTGGAGAGTATATAAAATTACTGATATAAATGAACAGATCTATTTATTATAATTGCCTTTGTATGTTTGATAAAAGAGAAACAAAATTTGTGCCTCAAAATGGAAGAAGTGTTAATGGGATTAATAAGTCTGTGGATGGGAATAGTAGCTGAAGAACAACAGCTGAAAGCAGTATGCATGTATAAGCAGGCATTTGAAAAAAATTCATTTTCAGTGTATTTGCATAAGTATTATTAAGAAATTCAAACAAATGGGATCTAATTAAAATTAAAAGCTTCTGCACAACAAAGGAAAATATAAGCAAGGTGAAAAGACAGCCTTCTGAATGGGAGAAAATAATAGCAAATGAAGCAACTGACAAACAACTAATCTCAAAAATATACAAGCAACTTATGCAGCTCAACTCCAGAAAAATAAACGACCCAGTCAAAAAATGGGCCAAAGAACTAAATAGACATTTCTCCAAAGAAGACATACAGATAGCCAACAAACACATGAAAAGATGCTCAACATCACTCATTATTAGAGAAATGCAAATCAAAACCACAATGAGGTACCACTTCACACCAGTCAGAATGTCTTCGATCCAAAAATCTGCAAGCAATAAATGCTGGAGAGGGTGTGGAGAAAAGGGAACCCTCCTACACTGTTGGTGGGAATGCAAACTAGTACAGCCACTATGGAGAACAGTGTGGAGATTCCTTAAAAAATTGCAAATAGAACTGCCATATGACCCAGCAATCCCACTTCTGGGCATACACACCGAGGAAACCAGAATTGAAAGAGACACATGTACCCCAATGTTCATCGCAGCACTGTTTATACTAGCCAGGACATGGAAACAACCTAGATGTCCATCAGCAGATGAATGGATAAGAAAGCTGTGGTACCTATACAGAATGGAGTATTACTCAGCCATTAAGAAGAATACATTTGATTCAGTTCTGATGAGATGGATGAAACTGGAGCTGATTATACAGAGTGAAGTAAGCCAGAAAGAAAAACACCAATACAGTATACTAACACATATATATGGAATTTAGAAAGATGGCAATGATGACCCTGTATGTAAGACAGCAAGAAAGACACAGATGTGTATAGCGGGCTTTTGGACTCAGAGGGAGAGGGAGAGGGAGAGGGTGGGATGATTTGGGAGAATGGCATTGAAACATGTATACTATCATGTAAGAATCGAATCGCCAGTCTATGTCTGATGCAGGATACAGCATGCTTGGGGCTGGTGCACGGGGATGACTCAGAGAGATGTTATGGGGAGGGAGGTGGGAGGGGGGTTCATGTTTGGGAACGCATGTACACCCGTGGTGGATTCATGTCAATGTATGGCAAAACCAGTACAGTAAAGTAAAATAAAGTAAAAAAAAAAAAAAAAAACAAAACAAAACACGTAAATTATGAAAAGGCATGGGAAGTGGTATGTCATTAAATTTCACAACTTTTAATTATGTCTGGTGTTCAAAAGCAGAACAAATTTATAGATGTCTAATAACTTCATATTGGACTAGTATAGAATTTTAAAGTGAATTGTGCTGTGTTCTGCTCTCTTTCTTTTTTCCTAATGTACTTGTCAAAACACAGAATAATTTTTCGCTGTCATGAAAACATACTTTTTTTTTTTTACAATAGTTCTTGCTGAGGGAATTTGTGTTTTAGCAGAATATTTGTATGAAGTTAAGTGCTCACATGATTGTTTAAGGGGTCAGGAAATTTAGTTATATTTTAGGCTACTTTCTTCAGTTAGTAAAAACTTTTTTGCAAGTTTGTGGGTCATTTCAAGTTCTTACTTCAATATTTTAACCTGAAAGAATTACCATTTTGAAAATGTGTTGCGTTTTAGGAAAATTTAAAGAGAATTGGGTTCCAAACGATTGAAAAATATAAAGGTGAATTTGTTTTCTTCTACCTACATAATTTGAAGAGGTATTCATATGAATGACATGGTGTTGAGTAACAGGATGGGGTATTTGCACATAGACTAACTGAAACAATAGCAAAATTAATTTCTTACAAGTTCATAGTCAAGAAAATATTGTCAGATCCTGGATTTTTCATGTTACTTAAGTGAGAATAAATGATGGAGAATATGGATTAACTTTAATGTTAATTAATTTATCTATTAAGTTAGTCATTCAGTGAGTTGTATTGAATGTATATTCTGAAGCAGCCATTGTTCTGTATACTTGGGATATATCAGGGAGAAAAGCATTTCTTACTCAAGGAGCTTACTTGCCAGTATCAAGGAGACAGTGAAAAATAAAAAATAATAAATAAGCAAAATTATATAGTTTATAAAAGGATTATAAGTATTAAGGAAACAGAAAAAATAGAGTAGCATAAGGGGAAAAGAGTATGATATGTGGGGGTGTTTGCTTTAATTTACTAAATAGAATCATGTGGACAGACTGCACTGAGAGTTTGATATTTTAGCGCAAACTTGGAAATCTATGCAGGAGAAGAGTATTCAAGTGAAAGAGTTAAGTAATCACTCTAAGACAGGGTGTCTGAGGTCAGCCAGGAGGCCACCATGACTGGAATAGAGTGGGTGAAGGATAGAAGGGTGGAGACCAGGTCAGAAAAGGGAGGGGAGAGCCAGGCTAAGCAGGGCCTGCTAGGTAGGCTATGGAGAGACATTATACTTACTCTGAGTTCAACAGAGAATCGTTATAATCAGATGTGGCTTCATTTTTAACTTTTTGAAATTTTTAATTGGAGGATAACTGCTTTACAATGTTGTGCTGGTTTCTGTCATACAGCAATGTGAATGTGTATATAATCAATGTGAATATATACACTACCATGTGTGAAGTAGATGACTAGTGGAAAGCTACTACACAACATGGCGAGACCAGCCATGGGGTCTTTGGTGACCTGAAAGTGTTGGATGGTGAGGGGAGGGAAGCTCACTAGGGAAGGGATATACACATATATGGACATGGGTTTGGGTCGACTCCGGGAGTTGGTGATGGACAGGGAGGCCTGGCATGCTGCGATTCATGGGGTCGCAAAGAGTCGGACATAACTGAGCAACTGAACTGAACTGATATATACCTAAGTTGTGAGTGGATCTTATTCATGTGCTACTGGGTGGCTAGGGAAGAGCAGGGTCGAAGGGGGGAGCTTTGGGTATCTTATCCTGGTGAGAGATAGTAGTGACTCGAACTCAGTTAGTAGTATAGTAGATGTGATAATATGTGGTTAGATTCTGGGCATTCTGAAGGTAGAACTGACATGATCCCCTTACATACTACATATTGGTGGTGAAGAGAAAAGAAGAGATGTGATGCTGATAAGAATTTTTGCAATCAGAGGGAAAGATTTGGTATCAAGTGAGGTGGGAAAGCTGAGCATAGAGCAGGCTTTGGGGGAAAGATGTTCAACTTTGGAAATACTGAAACTTTCCAAAGGTAGATAGCATGTTGACAACTGAATTTCATGATTTAAATTCAGAAGAGAAGATGAGAAAGAAGATTTTAAATCAGCAATGACATAACAACTAAACAAAAACAAATAATTTCTGAATATGAAGTGTATTTAAATACTTGGGAATGAGTAACATAATTCTATGAGTCTCCTGTGGCTGCTGTAACAAAGTATCACACACTCGATTGGTCGAGATAACACAAAACTATTCTCACTGTTCTGGAGACCAGAAGTCCAAAGTCAGTTTCTCTGAGACAAAATCAGGGTGTCATCAGCCTGCTCTCCCTTTGGAGGCTCTGGATACTCTGTTTCTTGCTTCTTTCAGCTTCTCTTTTCATGGCATGGGACCACACTGCCTCGTCCTCTTCTGTGTCTGTTAAATCTCCCCTTGGCTCCCTCATAGTTGAGTATATGTGAGTGCATTTAGGAACCACAAGGGAAATTAAATAGCTCTTCCTGTATCGTGGTACTTGAGCACATATGCAGAGACCTTTGCTCCCAAATAAGGTAACAGTGCCAGGTTCCAAGGATTAGGGCCTGGTATCTTTTAAGTGTTATTCAGTTTACTACAATCACCGAGGGAAGGAATGTAGCTAGACAAGGACCAAATAATGAGCATTCATTGCCTCTTTTATTGTTTATATTTTTATGGATAAAAATTGATAGATAATAAACCTTATTCATTGTGTATCATTTGATGAGTTTTGACATTAATGTTCAAACTAAACAATGATTTAGTTTACATCATTATAGCTTACAGGCTTCCATGGTAGCTCAGTTGGTAAAGACTTGCCTATAATTCAGGAGACTGCCTGCAATGCCGGAGACCTGGGATCGATCCCTGGGTCAGAAATATCTCCTGGAGAAGGAAATGGAGACCCACTCCAGTATTGTGCCTGGGAAATCCCATGTACAAAGGAGACTGGTCAGCTACAGTCCATGGGGTCACATGGGTTGGACGCAACTAAACCACCAGCACCACCACTGTAGCTTACTTTGAATATTCTAGAATTTTAAATAAATAGAATTATGAAGACCATACCATGAGACCGTTAAAAAATAAGACAGATATTAAAAAAAGACAGAAAGACATGAACAGAAATGAATGACTTGTGAGACCTCAAGAACTGGTCCTTCCAGGTATAGGCTATGGCAACCATAGGTCTCATCTTATTCGTTTCCCTTCTCTCAAGAATCATTTTCCTGTGCTGCCTGTCCAATATCTGAAAGCTGTTGCTTCATATACTTTGGCCAGTTTATTACTGTCGAGGAAATGTAAATGTAAATCTGGTTGTTTACTATATCATGGCCAGGAGTGGAAATTCAGAAGATATTGATTCTGATCAGAGTTCTTACTATTTGGCTTTTACTTCATTCCCTTTGATCAAGTCCCTTCAGCTAGTTTTCACTTATATTCCCTCACGTCAGAGTTCATAATTGGTACTCTAGATATTTCAGAGATAGGAGTACTGCTTTTTATCTTACTTGTGATGCTAGACTAAGTTTTTTTTTTTCCATTTATCTAAGTAAGTCTTGCTAACTCCTTCCAGAATGCTCTGAAAACAATATGCCTTCTTAAACTTTTCTAACATATGCCATCTTCCTGGCCACGATCCTTTTTGCATTAGCTCATGGACCTAGTTATCTCAGTCTCTGAATTTCCCTCATCTCCTCCTCCAAGCCCAAATTGTGTGAGATCTGTCTTCCTGCATAGAATCCTCTGGTCCTTGCCAAAAGTCAGTCAGTCGTGTCCTACTCTTTGTGACCCCATGGCTGTCCACGGAATTCTCCAGGCCAGAATACTGAAGTGGGTAGCCTTTCCCTTCTCCAAGGAATCTTCCTAACCGGGGGATTGAACCTAGGTCTCCCACATTGCAGGCGAATACTTTATCAGCTGAGCCACAAGGAAAACCCAATTTTCCCACAAAAATTCCTGTTTTCTAAGATACTTGCCATTTAGGGGATGTCATATTCTCTGAACTTGGGGATTTTGGTTCTTTGTATAAATCTTGTTTGGAGATCTAGAGAGCAGTACATAATTAGGACTCGACTTTAGAACAGATGAAATATGGTGCTTGGTTTTCTGCATACTGAGTATATTTTTGTGCCAAAATAGTTTCCTCAAATCTTAGAACTTGAAAGGGAAAATGTACATTAATTTGAAAGAAATATGCTTTAGTCTTAAAAATCATTTTACTAACACATCACAAAGTAGAAAATGAACTCTGAAAGGGATAGGAACATAAACCTTAGCAACTATCACTTTGGCAAGAATTAGTTTCTTGGTTTGTGTGGTCTTCTCAGGTGGCTCAGTGATAAACAGTTTGCCTGCCAACTCAGGGAATGAAGATTTGACTCATGGATCAGGAAGATCCCATGGAGGGGGAAATGGCAACCCACTCCAGTATTCTTGCCTGGAAAATCCCATGGACAGAGGAGCCTGACAAGCTCAATAGGGTTGTAAAGAGTCAGACACGACTTAGCAAGCCTACATGCACAGTTTCTTGGTTTAATTGTTGGTAGTTACTGAAAATGATAAGGGTAAGATTATACAGTAAAGAAATAGAAAAATCTTCAGGAATGACTGAGTGAACAGGGAAGCCCTGATGTGAATATGGGCTAAAGACAAATCACCTATTTTATAAATTTGTCTTAAGTTGTTCCTCAATCTAAGAAAAACACTTGAAGTTAATGTGGTTTTCAGTAGCTATGTTGCTGAATGAATCCACAATGATCATCATAGGAACCACTAACAAATAGCAAAGAAAAAAACCTTTTCCACCTAGTTAGCTACATTACTATATCTTCTTGAGAAAGAACGAGCAAGTTTATCTAAAAGTAAACAGATTTTAAAGATGTGTACTGTCTGGCAGCTTCTAGTTCAGTTTCTATCTCAGCTATGGCTAGTTATTTTAACAGATATTTTCAGTTCCTTAAAAATGCACACATTAAGGAAACTTTTGTCTAGGAAACAACCACATATCAAGATGTTTTGTCTTATATGGTCAAAGGACATCAAGAGTAAGTGGTACATCTGAGTAAGGAAGGTATACTGGTTCTCAACTAACTTCTTATTCCTGAAAAATGTTGGGGAAGGAAAGGAGGCTAAAACAATAGTAGAATCCACCTACTCTGAATGGCTATCCGATTTTAGTAGCAGACCCAGATTTCCCTGGCAGGGCTATTAAGGGAAACATATGCTTACTGAAATCGATTCATGTATGAGAAACATGGATTTCTTGATGACACATGTGGCTGCTAGAATCACAAAATTAATATATCTACTTTCTTTTTTGTGCAAAAAAATCTTTTTCTAAAAATTCAAATACAGTTGACATACAATATTATGTTAGTTTCTGGTGTACAACATAATGATTTGACAAATACATGTATTGAATTTCAGAGAGAGAGGGAAACTTAAGGACACTAACAAAAACCTATTACTACCAATAAATGAATTCATATAAATAGGATAGGATAAATGCTGCTAAGTCACTTCATTTGTGTCTGACTCTGTGCGACCCCATAGAAGTCAGCCCATCAGGCTCTCCCATCCCTTGGATTCTCCAGGCAAGAACACTGGAGTGGGTTGCCATTTCATGCTCCAATGCCTGAAAGTGAAAAGTGAAAGTGAAGCCACTCAGTAGTGTCTGACTATTAGCGACCCCATGGACTGCAGCCCACTGGGCTCCTCTGCCCATGGGATTTTCCAGGCAAGAGTACTGGAGTGGGTTGCCATTGCCTTCTCCGTTTATGGATTGGGAGAATTAATATCATTGAAATAACCATATTCCCCAAAGCAATTTGTAGATTCAATGCAATCTGTATCAAAATAACAGAGACATTCTTCACAGAACTGAAAAAAATACTAAAATTTGTAGGGAAATACAAAAGAGCTCTAAATATCTCAAGCAGTCTTTCTTTTTTATGATTTGAATTTCTCATCTTATTTTATTCTATTTTATTTATTTTTTGGCAACACTATGTGGTTTGTGGGATCCCCACTTTCCCAACTAGGATTGAGCCCAGGTGCCCAGCAGTGAAAGCACAGAATCATAACTACTTGTTTTCCAGCAAGTTCCCAAGTAACCTTGAGAAAGAGGCATCATGCTTCCTGATTTCAAACTATACTACAAAGCTGCAGTACGCAAAACCCTACTGTACTGGCACAGAAACAGACACAGAGATCAATTATATATGGTCAACTTATCTATGACAAAGGATACAAGATTATACAAAGGAGAAAAAGACGGAATGTTTAGTAAACAGTGTTGGGAGAACTGGACAGCTACATACAAATGAATCAAACTGGAATATTGTCTCAGTTCAGTTCAGTTCAGTTCAGTCACTCAGTGGTGTCCGACTCTGTGACCCCATGAATTGCAGCACGCCAGGCCTCCCTGTCCATCACCAAATCCCAGAGTTCACTCCGACTCATGTCCATCGAGTCACTGATGCCATCCAACCATCTCATCCTCTGTCGTCCCCTTCTTCTCCTGCCCCCCAATCCCTCCCAGCATCAGAGTCTTTTCCAATGAGTCAACTCTTCACATGAGGTGGCCAAAGTACTGGAGTTTCAGCTTTAGCATCATTCCTTCCAAAGAAATCCCAGGGCTGATCTCCTTCCGAATGGACTGGTTGGATCTCCTTGCAGTCCAAGGGACTCTCAAGAGTCTTCTCCAACACCACGCTTTAAAAGCATCAATTCTTCAGTGCTCAGCCTTCTTCACAGTCCAACATTCACATCCATACATGACCACTGAAAAAACCATAGCTTTGACTAGATGGACCTTTGTTGGCAAAATGTCTCTGCTTTTCAGTATGCTATCTAGGTTGGTCATAACTTTTCTTCTAAGGAGTAAGTGTCTTTTAATTTCATGGCTGCAGTCACCATCTGCAGTGATTTTGCCGCTACTAAGTCGCTTCAGTCGTGTCCAACTCTGTGCGACCCCATAGACGGCAGCCCGCCAGGCTCCCCCATCTCTGGGATTCTCAGGGCAAGAATACTGAAGTGAGTTGCCATTTCCTTTGCTAATGCATAAAAGTGAAAAGTCAAAGTGGAGTTGCTCAGTCTTGTCTGACTCTTTGCTACCCCATGGACTGCAGCCTACCAGGCTCCTCCATCCATGGGATTTTCCAGGCAAGAGTACTGGAGTGGGGTGACATTGCCTTCTTTGGAGACCCCCAAAATAAAGTCTGACACTGTTTTCACTGTTTCCACATCTATTTCCCATGAAGTGATGGGACCGGATGCCATGATCTTTGTTTTCTGAATGTTGAGCTTTAAGCCAACTTTTTCACTCTCCTCTTTCACTTTCATCAAGAGGCTTTTTAGTTCCTCTTCACTTTCTGCCATAAGGGTGATGTCATCTGCATATCTGAGGTTATTGATATTTCTCCTGGCAATCTTGATTCCAGCTTGTGCTTCTTATAGCCCAGCATTTCTCATGATGTACTCTGCATATAAGTTAAATAAGCAGGGTGACAATATACAGCCCTGACGTACTCCTTTTCTATTTGGAGCCAGTCTGTATTCCATGTCCAGTTCTTTTTTTTTTTTGAATGGTTTTTTATTTTTATTATATTTTATTATTTTTTAAAAAATATAAATTTATTCATTTTAATTTGAGGTTAATTACTTTACAATAAAGAATTGGTTTTGCCATACATCAACATGAATCTGACACAGGTATACACATGTTCTCCAACATGAAACCCCCTCCTACTTCTCTCCCCGTACCATCCTTCTGCGTCGTCCCAGTGCAAGAGCCCCAAGCATCCAGTATCATGCATTGAAACTGGACTGGGGATTCATTTCATATATGATATTATACATGTTTCAATGCCATTCTCCCAAATCATCCCACCCTCTCCCTCTCCCAGAGAGTCCAAAAGCCTCTTTATACATCTGTGTCTCTTTTGCTGTCTTGCATACAGGGTTATTGTTACCATCTTTCTAAATTCCATATATATGCGTTAGTATACTATATTGGTGTTTTTCTTTCTGGCTTACTTCACTCTGTATAATCGGCTCCACTTTCATCCCCCTCATTAAAACTGATTCAAATGAATTCTTTTTAATGGCTGAGTAATACTCCATTGTGTATATGTACCACAGCTTTCTTATCTATTCATCTGCTGATGGACATCTAGGTTGCTTCCATGTCCTGGTTATTATAAACAGTGCTGCGATGAACATTGGGGTAAACATGTCTCTCTCATTTCTGGTTTCCTCGGTGTGTATGCCCAGAAGTGGGATTGCTGGGTCATAAGGTAGTTCTATTTCCAGTTTTTTAAGGTATCTCCAAACTGTTCTCCATAGTGGCTGTACTAGTTTACATTCCCATAACAGTGTAAGGGGGTTCCCTTTTCTCCACACCCTCTCCAGCATTTATTGCATGTAGACTTTTGGATTGCAGCCATTCTGACTGGCGTGAAATGGTACCTCATTGTGGCTTTGATTTGCATTTCTCTAATAATGAGTGATGTTGAGCATGTTGTCATGTGTTTGTTAGCCATCTGTACGTCCTCTTTGGAGAAATGTCTATTTAGTTCTTTGGCCGATTTTTTGATTGGGTCATTTATTTTTCTGGAATTGAGCTGCATAAGTTGCTTGTATATTTTTGAGATTAGTTCTCTGTCAGTTGCTTCATTTGCTATATTTTCTCCCATTCTGAAGGCTATCTTTTCACCTTGCTTATATTTTCCTTTGTTGTGTAGAAGCTTTCAAGTTTAATTAGGTCCCATTTGTTTATTTTTTTCTTTTATTTCCAATATTCTGGGAGTTGGGTCATAGAGGATCCTGCTGTGATTTATGTCTGAGAGTGTTTTGCCTATGTTCTCCTCTAGGAGTTGTATATTTTCTGGTCTTACATTTGGACCTTTAATCCATTTCAAGTTTATTTTTATGTATGGTGTTACAAAGTGTTCTAGTTTCATTCTTTTACAAGTGGTTGACCAGTTTTCCCAGCACCACTTGTTAAAGAGATTATCTTTTCTCCATTGTATATTCTTGCCTCCTTTGTCAAAGATAAGGTGTCCATAGGTGCATGTATTTGTCTCTGGGCTTTCTATTTTGTTCCATTGATCTATATTTCTGTCTTTGTGCCAGTACCATACAGTCTTGATGACTGTGGCCTTGTAGTAGATCCTGAAGTCAGGCAGGTTGATTTCTCCAGTTCCATTCTTCTTTCTCAAGATTGCTTTGGCTATTCAAGGTTTCTTGTATTTCCATACAGATTGTGAAATTATTTGTTCTAGCTCTGTGAAAAATACCATTGGTAGCTTCATAGGGATTGCATTGAATCTATAGATTGCTTTGGGTAGTATACTCATTTTCCCTATATTGATTCTTCTGATCCATGAACATGGTATATTTCTCCATCTATTAGTGTCTCCTTTGATTTCTTTCACCAGTGTTTAATAATTTTCTATATATAGGTTTTAGTTTCTTAAGGTAGATATATTCCTAAGTATTTTATTCTTTTCGTTGCAATGGTGAATGGAATTGTTTCCTTAATTTCTCTTTCTGTTTTCTCATGTTAGTGTTTAGGAATGCAAGGGATTTCTGTGTGTTGATTTTATATCCTGCAACTTTACTGTATTCATTGATTAGCTCTAGTAATTTTCTGGTGCAGTCTTTAGGGCTTTTTATGTAGAGGATCATGTCATCCGCAAACAGTGAGAGTTTTACTTCTTCTTTTCCAATTTGGGTTCCTTTTATTTCTATTCTGCTCTGATTTCTGTGGCCAAAACTTCCAAGACTATGTTGAATAGTAGTGGCAAAAGTGGGCATCCTTGTCTTGTTCTTGACTTCAGGGGAAATGCCTTCAATTTTTCACCATTGAGGATAATGTTTGGTGTGGGTTTTTCATATATAGCTTTTATTATGTTGAGGTCTGTTCCTTCTATTCCTGCTTTCTGGAGAGTTTTTATCATAAATGGATGTTGTATTTTGTCAGAGGCTTTCTCTTCATCTATTGAGATAATCATATGGCTTTTATTTTTCAGTTTGTTAATGTGGTGTATTATATTGATTGATTTGCAGATATTGAAGAATCCTTGCATCCCTGGGATAAAGCCCACTTGGTCATGATGTATGATCTTTTTAATGTGTTGTTGGATTCTGATTGCTGGAATTTTGTTCAGGATTTTTGCATCTATGTTCATCAGTGATATTGGCCTGTAGTTTTCTTTTTTGTGTGTGGCATCTTTGTCAGGTTTTGGTATTAGGGTGATGGTGGCCTCATAGAATGAGTTTGGAAGTTTACCTTCCTCTGCAATTTTTATGGAAGAGTTTGAGTAGGATAGGTGTTAGCTCTTCTCTAAATTTTTGGTGGAATTCAGCTGTGAAGCTGTCTAGACCTGGGCTTTTGTTTGCTGGAAGATTTCTGATTACAGTTTCAATTTCTGTGCTTGTGATGTGTCTGTTAAGATTTTCTATTTCTTCCTGGTTCAGTTTTGGAAAGTCGTATTTTTCTAAGAATTTGACCATTTCTTCCACATTGTCCATTTTATTGGCATATAATTGCCGATAGTAGACTCTTATGATCCTTTGTATTTCTGTGTTGTCTGTTGTGATCTCTTCATTTTCATTCTAATTTTATTGATTTGATTTTTCTCTCTTTGTTTCTTGATGAGTCTGGCTAATGGTTTGTCAGTTTTATTTATCCTTTCAAAGAACCAGCTTTGGCCTTGTTGATTTTTGCTATGGTCTCTTTTGCATTTATTTCTGTCCTAATTTCTAAGATTTCTTTCTTTCTGCTAACCCTGGGGTTTTTCATTTCTTCCTTTTCTAGTTGCTTTAGGTGTAGAATTAAGTTATTTATTTGACTTTTTTCTTGTTTCTTGAGGTATGCCTGTATTGCTATGAACTTTCCCCTTAGCACTACTTTTACAGTGTCCCACGGGTTTTGGGTTGTTGTGTTTTCATTTTCTTTCCTTTCTATGCATATTTTGATTTCTTCTGTGATTTGTTGGTTATTCAGCAGCATGTTGTTCAGCCTCCAGATATTGGAGTTTTTAATAGATTTTCTCCTGTGATTGAGATCTAATCTTACTGCATTGTGATCAGAAAAGATGCTTGGAGTGTGTGTTTTTTTTTTTTTTTTTTTAATTTACCAAGGCTAGATTTATGGCCCAGGATGTGATCTATCCTGGAGAAGATTCCGTGTGCGCTTGACAAAAAGGTGAAATTCATTGTTTTGGGGTGAAATGTCCTATAGATATCAATTAGGTCTAACTCGTCTATTGTATCATTTAAGGTTTGTGTTTCCTTGTTAATTTTCTGTTTAGTTCATCTATCCATAGGTGTGAGTGGGGTGTTAAGTCTCCCACTATTATTTTGTTATTGTTAATTTCCCTTTCATACTTGTTAGCATTTGTCTTATATATTGCAGTGCTCCTATGTTGAGTGCATATATATTTATAATTGTTATATCTTCTTCTTGGATTGATCCTTTGATCATTATGTAGTGTCCTTCTTTGTCTCTTTTACAGCCTTTGTTTTAAAGTCCGTTTTATCTGATATGAGTGTTGCTACTCCTGCTTTCTTTTGGTCTCTATTTGCATGAAAAATAGAGAGCTGGAGAGCTGGTTTGGTGGTCCTGAATTCTCTCAGCTTTTGCTTGTCAGTAATGCTTTTGATTTCTCCTTCATATTTGAATGAGATCCTTGCTGGGTACAGTAATCTGGGCTGTAGGTTATTTTCTTTCATCACTTTAAGTATGTCCTGCCATTCCCTCCTGGCCTGAAGAGTTTCTACTGAAAGATCAGCTGTGATCGTTATGGGAATCCCCTTGTGTGTTATTTGTTGTTTTTCCCTTGTTGTTTTTAATATTTGTTATTTGTGTCTGATCTTTGTTAATTTGATTAATATGTTTCTTGGGATGTTTCATCTTGGGTTTGTCCTGTTTGGGACTCTCTGGGTTTCTTCTTGGACTTGGGTGATTATTTCCTTCCTCATTTTAGGCAAGTTTTCAACTATTATCCCCTCAAGTATTTTCTCATGGTCTTTCTTTCTGTCTTCTTCTTCTGGGACTCCTATGATTCAAATGATGGGGCATTTAACACTGTGCTGAAGTTCACTGATATTGTCTTAATTTCTTTTAATTAGTTTTTCTTTTTCCTCTCTGATTCATTTATTTCTAGCATTCTATCTTCTAATCCACTAATCCTATCTTCTGCCTCTCTTATTCTACTATTTGTTGCCTCCAGAGCATTTTTTATCTCATTTATTGCATTATTCATTGTATATTGACTTTTTAATTTCTTCTAGGTCCTTGTTAAACCTTTCTTGCGTCTTTTCCATCCTTATCTCCAAGCTATTTATCTGTGATTCCATTTTGATTTCAAGATTTTGGATCATTTTCACTATCATTATTCAAAATTTTTTATCAGGTAGATTCCCTATCTCTTCTTCTTTTGTTTGGTTTGGTGGTCATTTATCCTGTTCCTTTACCTGCTGGCTATTCCTTTTTCTCTTCATCTTGTTTATATTGTTGCGTTTGGGGTGTCCTTTCCGTATTCTGGCAGTTTGTGGAGTTCTCTTTATTGTGGAGTTTCCTCGCTGTGGGTGGGGTTGTACAGGTGGCTTGTCAAGGTTTCTTGGTTAGGGAAACTTGTGTGGGTGTTCTGGTGGGCGGAGCTGAATTTCTTCTCTCTGGAGTGCAATGAAGTGTCCAGTAATGAGTTATGAGATGTCAGTGGTTTTGGAGTAACTTTGGGCATCCTGTATATTGGAGTTCAGGGCTGTGTTCCTGTGTGGCTGGAGAATTTGTGTGGTATGTCTTGCTCTGGAACTTGTTGGCCCTTGGGTGGTGCTTGGTTTCAGTGTAGGTATGGAGGCATTTGATGAGCTCTTGTCAATTAATGTTCCCTGGAGTCAGGAGTTCTCTGGTGTTCTCAGGGTTTGGACTTAAGCCTCCTGCTTCTGGTTTTCAGTCTTATTTTTACAGTAGTCTCAAGACGTCTCCTTCTATACAGTTGCATTGATAAAACCATCTAGGTTAAAGATGAAAAGTTTCTCCACAGTGAGGGACACCCAGAGAGGTTCACAGAGTTACATGGAGAAGAGAAGAGGGAGGTGGAAGTTAGAGGTGACCTGAATGAGATGAGGTGGAATCAATAGAGGAGAGACAAGCTAGCCAGTAATCACTTCCTTATGTGCACTCCACAACTGGACTGCTCAGAGATGTTCATGGAGTTATACAGAGAAGAGAAGAGGGAGGAAAGAGACAGAGGTGGCCAGGAGGATAAAAGGGGGGAATCAAAAGGAGAGAGACAGATCCAGCCAGTAATCACTTCCCTAAGTGTTCTCCAATGTCTGGAACACACAGAGATTCACAGAGCTGTGTAAAGAAGAGAGGGGGAAGGGAGGAGACAGAGGTGACCTGATGGAGAAAAAGGAGAGTCCAAAGGGGGAGAGAGCAGTCAAGCCAGTAATCTTGCTCTCAAGTAAAAATGGGTACTGAAGATTGGGTTCTTAAAGGTACAAAATGGATAACAAATACCAAAAAGCAAAGATTAAAAATCTAGAGTAGAGTTTGGAATTTCAAAAATACAATATTAAAGAAAAGAAGAAAAAAGAGAAAAAAGTCATAAAAATTATAATAAATATATATATATGAATTTTGCTTTTAAAAAGTGTCTTTTTTTGCAAAGTAATAATAGGTTATAAAAGTGAAAATTAAAGGAGTAATAGAGGACTTAAAAATTTTAAAAAAAGAATGATCTTAATAATAGTAAAAATATATCTAGGACTTTCTCTGGTGTTGTTGTGGATATTGTGGGGTCAGTTCATTTTTGGATAGTTTGTTGGTCTGGCTTATAATTCTCAAGATCTATAGGCCCCTTCCTATGTAGTCAGTACCAACGGCAGGGTTTTAATCTATTGCACCTGTCTCTTCCAAGGCGGCTCCGTCTGTTTTAGCTTCTTCTGCTGATCTCTTCAGTGTTTGATTTCAGCCCTGACACAAAGGGGGCAGTGGTGGATACTTTTTTTTAGGCTCACTTGTTCAATCATGCTATGGGGAGGGAGGGAAGCTGCAAAGAAATAACACTGGCATGTGCTTGCAGTGCCTCAGCCACACTGGGGCTGCCTCCGCTCATGGTGCGTGCACCCTCCCTGCCCACACTGCTCAGGCTCTAAGGTGCTCCACCAGGAACTATCTGAGGCTGGCCCTGGGCTGCATGCACCTCCCAGGTCTAAGCCGCTCAGGTTCAGGCAGTTGGGTAGCCCTCAGAGGTGCAGACTCGGTTGGGCCTGCGTTTTGTGCCCTTCCCACGTCTGAGCAGCTCAGGTGATGAGGTGTTTGGTGAGCGCAGTCACTGTGACTTATCGCCTCCCCCATTCCTGCCACTCTGTTTTCTGTGTGTACAACCAGCACACCTTCTCAGGCAGATGTTGACCATCCAGAACCCCAAGAAGTCTTAGTTAGCAAAGAAGCCTGCTTACAGTTTGGTAGATAATGTGTCTCTGGGGCTGCGATTGCCCCATTCTGGCTGTGGCTGCCTGTCACCGGAGGGGGTTAGTCTGTTTGTTCTGTGCACAGACCTGATGGAGTCTTAGGGCTTTTCGTGTGGTAGCTATCCCACAGTCTGGTTTGCTATCCCATGTTAGTTCGCTAAGATTTCCTTTATGGCATTCAGGCCAGATCCTTACTCTAAGCACTGCAGCCCATGCCTCACTGCCCAGCCCCTGCTTGCTAGTGGCGGGTGGAGGTGTCTGCACTGCTTCTCCGCTGGGGGATTTACCGCTGGGCTCGTAATCTGTGGGTTTTAATTATTTATTAATTTTTTCTCCCTGTTATGTTGCCCTCTGTGCTTCCAAGGTTCGCCACAGACTCGGCAGTGAGAGTGTTTCCTGGTGTTTGGAACTTCTCTCTTTTTAAGACTCTCTTCTTGGGACGGAGCTCCATCCCTACCTATTTTGTCTCTCTCTTTTTTTTTTTTGTCTTTATATTTTTTCCTACCTCCTTTCAAAGACAATGGGCTGCTTTTCTGGGTGCCTGATGTCCTGTGCCGGCATTCAGAAGTTGTTTTGTGGAATTTACTCAGTGTTTAAATGTTATTTTGATGAATTTGTTGGGGAGAAAGTGGTCCCCCTGTCATATTCCTCTGCCATCTTAGGAATGCCCCTGCCCCACCCCCCAGCCATGTCCAGTTCTAACTGTTGCATCCTGACCTGCATACAGGTTTCTCAAGAGGCAGGTCAGATGGTCTGGTATTCCCATCTCTTTCAGAATTTTCCACAGTTTATTGTGATCCACACAGTCAAAGGCTTTGGCATAGTCAATAAAGCAGAAATAGATGTTTTTCTGGAACTCTCTTGCTTTTTCCATGATCCAGCAGATGTTGGCAATTTGATCTCTGGTTCCTCTGCCTTTTCTAAAACCAGCTTGAACATCTGGAAGTTCATGGTTCACATATGGCTGAAGCCTGGCTTGCAGATTTTGGAGCATTACTTTACTAGTGTGTGAGATGAGCACAATTGTGCGGTAGTTTGAGCATTCTTTGACATTGCCTTTCTTTAGGATTGGAATGAAAGCTGACCTTTTCCAGTCCTGTGGCCACTGCTGAGTTTTCCAAATTTGCTGGCATACTGAGTGCAGCACTTATACAGCATCATCTTTCAGGATTTGAAATAGCTCAACGAGAATTCCATCACCTCCACTAGCTTTGTTCGTAGTGATGCTTTCTAAGGCCCACTCCACTTCACATTCCAGGATGTCTGGCTCTAGGTGAGTGATCACACCATCGTGATTATCTTGGTCGTGAAAATCTTTTTTTGTATGGTTCTTCTGTGTATTCTTGCCACCTCTTCTTAATATCTTCTGCTTCTGTTAGGTCCATACCATTTCTGTCCTTTATTGAGCCCATCTTTACATAAAATATTCCCTTGGTATCTCTGATTTTCTTGAAGAGATCTCTAGTCTTTCCCATTCTATTGTTTCCCTCTATTTCTTTGCTTTGATCACTGAGGAAGGCTTTCTTATCTCTTCTTGCTATTCTTTGGAACTCTGCATTCAGATGCTTATATCTTTCCTTTTCTCCTTTGTTTTTCACTTTTCTTCTTTTCACAGCTATTTGTAAGGCTTCCCCAGACAGCCATTTTGCTTTTTTTGCGTTTATTTCCATGAGGATGTTCTTGATCCTTGTCTCCTGTACAATGTCATGATCCTCAGTCCATAGTTCATCAGGCACTCTATCTATCAGATCTAGTCCCTTAAATCTAATTCTCACTTCCACTGTATAATCATACTGTCTCACACTATATTATAAAAAAAAAAAAAGAACACAAAATGGATTCAAGATTTAACTATAAGACTTGAAATCATAAGGCTCCTGGAAGAAAACTGACCTACCAAAAGTATAGTGAAGTGAAGGTTGCTCCGTGTCTGACTCTTTGTGACCCCACGGACTATACAGTTCACGGAATTCTCCAGGTCAGAATACTGGAGTGTGTTGCCATGCCCTCCTCCAGGGAATCTTTCCAACCCATGGATTGAACCCTGGTCTCCTGCATTGCAGCAGATTCTTTGCCATTTGAACCACAGGGAAGTCCTTTTTATTCATACATAATATACATATATATGTACATAATTTTAAAATGATGATTAATAAATTAATTTAACACCTTTGAAAAATACATACTAGTATCAATGTCAAATTTTATTCTACTAGCATTAAATAAATGGAAAAATAAAATCTTCACAAAAATGTACAAAGTACCTGAAGATAAATGTAACCAATAGAGATAAGAAATACATTGAAATACAAAGTACTGCAAAGAAAAATTAAAGACCCTATTAAGTGGAGAGAAATATCATGTTCATAGATTAGGATGCTCAATATTTTCCATTATTAATTATCTATAAAATGATCTATAGATTTAATAAGATTATCACAATCAAGATATTTGCAAGACATTTTTGATAGGAATTGACAGGAGAATTTTAAAATTTTTATAAGAATGCAAAAAATCTAGAATAGCCAAGACAATTTGAAACCATAAAGCCAAATTTGAATTACTGATATTACTTGTCAAGATTTACTAAAATCTGTAATAGTCAATTTAAACATGATTTTGGTATAAGAATACAAAAATGGATCAATTGAACAGTGATTAGAGTTCAGAAATAAACCAACATATATCATAAAAAAGTAATTAAAATAAGGCTATGTAGTTTTTTGCATATTTTGAGATTATTTTGGCAAATTTATCAGGGTAATAAAAATTAAGGAAAATCCACTCTTGT
The DNA here is from genome assembly GCF_016772045.2 of Ovis aries. NCBI lineage: Eukaryota > Metazoa > Chordata > Mammalia > Artiodactyla > Bovidae > Ovis > Ovis aries. The sequence continues at coordinate 6,087,885 of NC_056062.1, forward strand.
TTTAAATGAAATGTGTACTAAATACAGGTTTATTCTTTCCAACACAGACACTTCAACATAAGTATTTAAAATTTTCCCTTTGATATTCTATCTGTAAAGATTTTTAAAAGCATAAAGATAGGCAAATTCCTATAAGATCACCATAAATAGAAAGAATCCAAATTAAATATCCAGTTTTCCAGGTATTTCTGACAAATTGAGGGCACATAGAACAAAATTTAAGTGTAGGAAACAGGAAAATTTCAGAAATTCTCTTTCTTACAAGAAGTATGGTGTCATCTTAGGTAAAGAGAAACAATTCTGTCAGAATCACATCATGGATCTTAAGAGGAACAGTAAAGGTACTATAGATGACAGAAAGTATAGATTATAGAAATGGTGATGATAAATAGATGGAAAGCTCTTCACTTGAACTGAATTCAGTGCTACAGAAGTTGAACTGACCTAGGATAAATTCAAAATCAATAATCTTGGTTTATTAAGACCAAGTGTAGACACACAAACAGAACATAAGCTACATATTATATTTTTAAAAAGACATGACAAAATAAGAGAACTGTAAGAAGTCTTGAAATTACAGCTGAAAATGACTTATGACATGCCAGCTAAGAATTAGTCATAGTGGGGGCATTTGTTTTATAATGGTAAAGATAGCATCATATAAATCACCAGGCAGAAAAGCAACAGTTTACCATGAAGGAAGGAATGACTTTAGATTTTAGTCTGTAATATAAACATCAGAAGATAATGAGTCAAGTTGTGTTTCAATTATTCGATACCTTAAAAATCTGTCTTTTTATATCACTTCAAACAAAAAAGTTTCCAGACATGTGAGAATCAATTCTATGGTACTAGGGGATGTTGCTTGTCATTATATTATCACATACGGGCAATATTTTACTGGCATCAACTGAGTCTACAAGATCAGAATTTAGTCTGGAGCAGCCAGTTTTAAAGCAAAGATTAAAGGAGGGTTATGGGGAATTCCCAGGAAAGATGCCCAAGGGAGCCAACTAAACTGAAAAGATCACCGTTTGCACCTTTACTTTTTTTGCTAATCCTGCAGACTTTTCATGTGATGGCTGGAGTCTCAGTAACCATCTTGGGTTATTTGGAGCTCTAGAGTAAAGGCATGCCTTGGCAATGAAAGAGAGGATAATTACTTTAGTTATTGATAGCCCTGTAGAGACTTCCTTGAACTGCTTCCTTCTAGGTCTCCTTTATGTAGTAGAGAGTTAAAGTATAATATCTTTAACTCCTTATTCTTCCTTTTTTTTTTCTATATGCAATCAAATCATTTATAACTTGTAAAACTGGGTGTAATAAATAAGGAAACATAATTTTGTCCAGGTATATATTTACTGACCTCAAATAAATTTTCACAATTCAGCTATGTGAATTTCTATGCAAATCATTGCTTATTGGAAGATCAAAGTGTCCTGTATTTTCACTGATTACAACACTAACGCTTGTCACTAGGGAGCTATGTACTAAACCCCTGCGTTGTAGAACACTGATCCAAGCATCTAATTCTTTACATGAATTTTGATGTACTTTGCCTTTTCTAGGTAGTAGTAATTTCTGGGTAATCAAAGCATTCAAAATTAAAAGTTAAAGGCACCATCCATAAACACTGTAAGATGCTGCCAGCAAATTTACTGTGCAATTCAAAATGTTTTCTTCCAACTGTGAGGAAATGAGTCATATTAGCTGAGAGCAAGCTTTTTGACTTACAGCAGTAGGAAGGGTCTGGCCCCAAACTACAACTGAAACAGGTTAGAAATACTACTTTCCGTCATTCAGTTAAAAAGTGTGTTTTCCTGTTTATAAATATCTTACCGAGGAGTTGTTTAAGACAAAAATTGTTGAAATATTCATTTTCACGGAAATATTTTTCAAAACTCTGTTATACTGGGGAAATTTGGGGGAAGCACATTGGAAAATTGATATCTGCTAGAGTGATCTGTTTGGAGAAGGCAATGGCATCCCACTCCAGTACTCTTGCCTGGAAAATCCCATGGGCGGAAGAGCCTGGTAGGCTGCAGTCCATGGGTCACTCAGAGTCGGACACGACTGAGCGACTTCACTTTCATTTTTCACTTTCATGCATTGGAGAAGGAAATGGCAACCCAGTCCAGTGTTCTTGCCTGGAGAATCTCAGGGACAGGGGAGCCTGGTGGGCTGCCGTCTATGGGGTCGCACAGAGTCGGACACGACTGAAGCGACTTAGCAGTAGCAGCAGTGGAGTGATCTGTTAATATCAACTACTAGTATTTTCAATATTGATGATTCTTACAATTGCTATTACGTCTGTGTAAAAATGCTTAATATGGAAGAATTATGTTTTAAATGATTGGATAAAGATATATTAAGGATAAAAACCACTTTTGGGTGTAGGAGAATAAATTAATGAATATTAAAGTCAATCCTAAAGGAAATTAGTCCTGAATATCCATTGGAAGGATTGATGCTGAAGCTGAAACTCCAATACTTTGGTCACCTGATACAAAGAGACAACTCATTGGAAAAGACCCTCATGCTGGGAAAGATTGAAGGCAGGAGAAGAAGGAGACGACAGAGGATGAGATGGTTGGATGGAATCACTGACTTGATGGTCATGAGTTTGAACAAGCTCCAGGGCATTGGTGCTGGTGTGCTGCTGCCCATGGGGTCGCAAAGAGTCAGACACAATTGAGCGACAGAACTGAATTGAAATGAAAGTTGATAATTTGTCTATGCTAGACGTGAATTTAATGGAGAATTACATATATAAAATTGGGGTTTTATTCATGCAATTTATGCAAGATTTTAAGGTCTTAGAACATTAGTTTTAAAAATACAGTTGAAAGTTTCATTTTGGTTTAAGTAAGATCAAGATTGGAAAAGATGATGGAAATAATGACTCACAAGGCATTTATTTAAAACTATGGAAATACTATGCTTTAAATTAAAATCAGAAAATATTTTGAAAAAATGAAAATATTTTGAATTTTGCATACATTTAGAAAAGAAGTAATTTCTCCATAAATGTCAGATATATTAATATGATCTTCATATTGTTAACATATAATTACTGCATCTTCTTACATTCTAAAAAGAATATAGATTTGTAATATATCCCTAAAAGCATATTGCTGCTAAAAGTCTTCTAAATTTGTTCTTTGTCAATATTTCTCTCTATTTTAAGCTCTTTGCATTTCAATAATAATCTTAGAATCAGTTATGCATTATCTACCAAAAAAACTTCCTGGAAATAGACTTGAGATTACTTCAAACCCACAGCTTAACTGCAGAAGAACTGAATTCCTCAAAATATTGTCGTCCAGTTCATGAGTGTGGTGTATCACTCAGTTAGGTCTTCTCACAGTCTCTCATCAATAATCCCTCAGAGAGATGTTATGGGGAGGGAGGTGGGAGGCGGCTTCATGTTTGGGAACACATGTACACCCGTGGTGGATTCATGTCAATGTATGGCAAAACCAATACAGTATTGTAAAGTAAAATAAAAATTAAAAAAAAAATCTGGGGTTTTCATTGTGCTAATATTGTATTTTTTTGCTAAAATTATGTACAGTTATATTACTCCTTATGATGACTACTGAAAATGCATTCTTAAAGTTTTATTTTCAGATTGTTCATGTAATTAAACATTCTTATTGAATGTTTTCCTTGTTGAGTTCTGGAAGTTCTTTGTGTATTATCTATGAAAATACTTTAATAAATTGTTTTGCTGCTAAATCATGTCCAACTCTTTGTTACCTCATGGACTGTAGCCCGCCAACTCTGTCCATAGAATTCTCCAGGCAACATTATAAGAGTGGGTTGCCGTTTCTTACTCCAGAGCCACCAGAGAAGTCCCTTAATCAATTATAAATTTGCAAATAAATTCTCTCAGTGTATGACTTCTTTTTTCATTCTCTGCAGTGTTATTCAAGAAGCAGAGTTCTTTATTCTGATAAAACCAAACATCAATTTGTTCTTTTATGGCTTAGGATTTTGGTCTTGTTCAAGAAACTCTGCTGAACTCAAAATCACAAAGATGTTTTCTTACATTTAAAAAAAAATCTTTGTTGTCTTATTTTTCTGTTTTAGGTTTATGGTATATTTAGAGTTAATATTTGTGCACATTATAAGGGCCGAGTTCATTTTTCCACATTCATGGATAGCCAGTTATGTTCAATCATTTGTTGACAAGACTATCATTTTTCATTGATTTTCTTGGTTACTCATAACAGCAGTTTACAAGAGAAGATGGATGTGAACTTGTGGAGAGGATGGACAAACTGAAACTCAAAGCATGAGGTGGAACCACTAGGACCAGTTGAAACCCATATCAATTCCCTTACTATCTAACCTAGATGGTAGTTTTTATTTTTAATCTCTATTTTGGCTTATTAGATGTTGGTGAATGATACATTTATCATTTACCCCATATGCTCCTTGACCATGTAAAACTATATTCATTTAGAAATTTTCTCTACTTTTGCCTTAATTTTCCTGTGAACTCAAAAATGCTCTAAAAATAAAATCTAGTTTTTTTAAATGAAGCACATTCAGAGCCTTAAAGCGATGAGAGGTATGGAATCTGGAAATGGATAAAGTTTTTACTGATGACTTTGGCTTGTGTTCTATGACTGTGTTGTTCTGTCGCTAAATCATGTCCAACTCTTTGTGATCCCTTGGACTGCAGCAAACCAGGTTTCCATGTCCTAATAGGGGTGAAATAGTCACAATTTAATGTAATATATATAAAGTATATTTTTGGGGAGGGGGAAAGTTTTTTTAGTTGTTTTGGAGAAGGATGTACAATAAGTCCCCTACACAAAAATGAATTCTGTTCACAGAGTACATTTGTAAGTACACAATTTGTAAAATTAGAGATGTCAAGGGAATATTTCATGCAAAGATGGGCTTGATAAAGGACAGAAATGGTATGGACCTAACAGAAGCAGAAGATATTAAGAAGAGATGGCAAGAATACAGAGAACTGTACAAAAAGGATCTTCATGACCCGGATAATCACGATGGTGTGATCACTCATCTAGAACCAGACATCCTGGAATGTGAAGTCAAGTGGACCTTAGAAAGCATCACTATGAACAAAGCTAGTGGAGGTGATGGAATTCCAGGAATTTCAAATCCTGAAAGATGATGCTGTATAAGTGCTGCACTCAATATGCCAGCAAATTTGGAAAACTCAGCAGTGGCCACAGGACTGGAAAAGGTCAGTTTTCATTCCAATCCCAAAGAAAGGCAATGTCAAAGAATGCTCAAACTGCTGCACAATTGAACTCATCTCACACGCTAGTAAAGTAATGCTCCAAATTCTACAAGCCAGGCTTCAGCAATACATGAACCGTGAATTTCCTGATGTTCAAGCTGGTTTTAGAAAAGGCAGAGGAACCAGAGATCAAATTGCCAACATCCGCTGGATCATGGAAAAAGCAAGAGACTTCCAGAAAAACATTAATTTTTGCTTTATTGACTATGCCAAAGCCTTTGACTGTGTGGATCACAATAAACTGTGGAAAATTCTGAAAGAAGTGGGAATACCAGAGCACCTAAACTGCCTCTTGAGAAATCTGTATGCAGGTCAGGAAGCAACAGTCAGAACTGGACATGGAACAACAGACTGGTTCCAAATAGGAAAAAGAGTCATCAAGGCTGTATATTGTCACCCTGCTTATTTAACTTCTATGCAGAGTACATCATGAGAAACGCTGGACTGGAAGAAGCACAAGCTGGAATCAAGATTGCTGGGAGAAATATCAATAACCTCAGATATGCAGATGACACCACCCTTATGGCAGAAAGCGAAGGGAACTAAAAAGCCTCTTGATAAAAGTAAAAGAGGAGAGTGAAAAAGTTGGCTTAAAGCTCAACATTCAGAAAACGAAGATCATGGCATCTGGTCCCATCACATCATGGGAAATAGATGGGAAAACAGTGGAAACAGTGTCAGACTTTATTTTTGGGGGCTCCAAAATCACTGAAGATGGTGACTGCGGCCATGAAATTATGACCAACCTAGATATCATATTCAAAAGCAGAGACATTACTTTGCCGACTAAGGTCCATCTAGTCAAGGCTATGGTTTTTCCAGTAGTCATGTATGCATGTGAGAGTTGGACTGTGAAGAAGGCTGAGCCCCGAAGAATTGATGCTTTTGAACTGTGGTGTTGGAGAAGACTCTTGAGAGTTCCTTGGAGTGCAAGGAGATCCAACCAGTCCATTCTGAAGGAGATCAGCCCTGCGACTTCTTTGGAAGGAATAATGATAAAGCTGAAACTCCAGTACTTTGGCCACCTCATGCAAAGAGTTGACTCACTGGAAAAGACTCTGATGCAGGGAGGGATTGGGAGCAGGAGGAGAAGGGGACAACAGAGGATGAGATGGTAACAGTCATGATATTATTTCCAAATTACATTATCAGCCACACACATATTATATTTTAGCATTTACTCTTAAAATAAGTAATGCCTTTTAACATTATGATGTGCAATTTTACTCCATTGAAAATGTTAAGGAGACTCAACAAATTATAAGAAATATAAAAAGAAGTTTAAAATCTATTTTTTGTTTAAAAATATCTAAAAGCACTACATAACTCCATTCACTTTTCACAGATAAATAATGTCTTTTTGGGACACAAGAAAAGCTGGAGGAAGGTAAAGGAACAATAAACATAATGATAAAATGGTAAAAAAAAAAAGGTTTTGTAAGAGTATATTCATATGGTAATTTGAAAATATGATGGCAATTTCCTCACAGGATATTTCTTCCAGCCATAAAAATTAAAAGAAAGAACATAAAATTCAATCTGTATTAATGTAGAGTAGGAAACTCTAGGTTATAGAATTGCTTTCAAGAGTAAAAATAACTGTATATGGAAAACAGAGAAGACTAGCAGAACCTGCCTATTTTGCAGTTGGATTTTGGCTTTGGCTTTACATAAAGCTGTTATGAACAATTGTTTTTGGTTTTTCTGTAGACATATAGTTTTATTTCTCTTAGGTAAATACCAAGGAGTAGAATGATTGAATCATGTAATAGTATATATTTAACATTTTAAGAAACTGACTTCCAAACTGCAATATTGTACATTCCCGCAAGAGTATATGAAAGTCCAGTCCTCCACCATCTTGTCAAAACATGGTGTGGCCTGTCTTAAAATTTAGCCAGTCTGGTAAGTGTGTAGTGATATCTCATGGTTGTTTTAATTTTTAGTTCTCTAATTAATGGTGATGCTGGACATCTTTTCATTCAGCTATTTGCCATTTATACAGTCTCTTTGGTGAAATGTCTCTTCAGATATTTTGTCTGTTTAAAAAATTGGGTCATTTGATTGTTTTATTAATGACTTTCAAAGTTCTTTTTTTTTAAATTTTAGACACGTCTTTTATCAGATATATGATATTAAAATATTTTCACCTAGTCTGTGGCTTGTCAGTTCATTCTCCTAACAGTATCTTTTGAAGAATGCGCATGAGTGAGTGCTCAGTCACTTCAGTCATATCCAGCTCTTTGTGACCCTGGGGACTGTAACCCACCAGGCTCCTCTGTCCATGGGATTCTCCAGGCAAGAATACTGGATTGGGTTGCCATGCCCTCTTCCAGGGGATCTTCCCAACCCAGGGAACAAAACTACGTTTCCTGTAGGTCCCTCACTGAAGACAGATTCTTTACCATTGAGCTGCCAGGGAAGCCCATTTTTTGAAGCAGAAAGCTTTTTAATTTGGGGGAAGTCAAATTTATCAATTTGGTTTTTTGTGGAATGTGGCTTTTGTGTAATAGCTAAGTAATCTTTGCCTAATCAATTTCAGAAAGATTTTCTTCCTTTTTCCTCTAAAATTTTTGTAGTTTTATAGGTTGTACAGTTAGGTCTATAAACTATTTTGAGCTAATTTTGATATGTGGTGATTTATTTATGCTTTTTGGATTTGGATATCCAATTGGTTCAGCAAAATTTGTTGAAAAGATGATCCTTTGCTGAACTGAATTTGCACCTTTGCCAAAAATAAATGAAGTGTGAAAGTGTTAGTCGCTCAGTCATGTCCGACTCTTTTTGCCCCCATGTATTCTTTTTGCCTGCCATAGAATTCTAACCATGAAATTCTCCAGGCAAGAATTCTGGAGTGGGTACCTATTTCCTTCTATAGGGGATCTTCCCAACCCAGGGATTGAACCGGGTCTCCTACATTGCAGTGGATTCTTGACCGCTGAGTCACCAGGGAAGTCCCCTTGTCAAAGATAAGTTGTTTATAAATATCGGTCTTTTCCTGGACTGTCTTTTATATTCTGCTGCTGTATCAGTGTTTATGACAATACAACACTGTCTTTAATTACTGTTAGCACTCTAAATTTGCTGTTGTTTATCAAAGTTATTTTGGCTATTTCAGATCCTTTCCATTTCTACATGGACATTGACATGAACTTCTCAAATTCAATCAATAAGTGTACTTGTATATTGACTGGGAATGCACTGAATCAACAAATCAGTTTGAAAGAACTGCTGTTTTAGTGTTGAAGCTTCTCATCTATAATCCAGGTATGTCTCTACTTTTTAACTCATCTTTAATCTTTTCAGCAATACTTTGTAGTTCCATTGTACAAGCTCTCTAGAGTGAGCATTGAATATTTGTGTTGTAAGAAACTTATTTATTCCATTTATATGATTTAACTTATGGGCATAGTTTTACTTACCATCCATCTGCCATATGCAAAATAGATAGTAATATCACTTCTATTTATGATATGATAATTTGTATTTTCTCTTTTTTTTTGTTGTTCTCACATGGAAAAAGATTTATCAATTTTATTGTCCTTTACAAAGAACCAAATTTTGGCTTCAATACTTTTTTACAATTTAAAAATATTTGTTATATTTTCCTCTTTGACTGTTATTTTTCCGTTCTCTTGCTTAAGTTTAATTATCTCTTTTGCTAGTATCTTAACATAGAAACTGGTCTTTGGCTTTGATAGTTGATATTTTCTAAAAAGAATGATAAGTATTTTCCTAATACTGGTTTTCAATGACCTGTTTTTCAGTATCTGATATACTGTTTCTAAATAAGTTCCACACACAAAAAAATAAGTTCAAAGTTAACTATAATTTGTAGTTTTTATTTATTTTTGATCCATGGTTATATGAAAATATCATTCAGTTCAGTCGCTCAGTCATGTCCGACTCTGTGACCGCATGAATGGCGCAGCGCGCCAGGCCTCCCTGTCCATCACCAACTCCTGGAGTTCACTCAGACTCACGTCCATCGAGTCTGTGATGCCATCCAGCCATCTCATCTTCTGTTGTCCCTTCTCCTCCTGCCCCCAATCCCTCCCAGCATCAGAGTCGTTTCCAATGAGTCAACTCTTCGCATGAGGTGGCCAAAGTACTGGAGCTTCAGCTTTAGCATCATTCCTTCCAAAGAAATCCCAGGGCTGATCTCCTTCAGAATGGACTGGTTGGATCTCCTTGCAGTCCAAGGGACTCTCAAGAGTCTTCTCCAACACCACAGTTCAAAAGCATCAATTCTTCAGGGCTCAGCCTTCTTCACAGTCCAACTCTCACATCCATACATGACTACTGGAAAAACCATAGCCTTGACTAGACGGATCTTTGTTGGCAAAGTAATGTCTCTGCTTTTGAATATGCTATCTAGGTTGGTCATAATTTTATGGCTGCAGTCGCCATCTGCAGTGATTTTGGAGCCCCCCCCCCCCCAAAATAAAGTCTGACACTGTTTCCACTGTTTCCCCATCTATTTCTCATGAAGTGATGGGACCGGCAACTTTTTCACTCTACTCTTTTACTTTCATCAAGAGGCTTTTTAGTTCCTCTTCACTTTTTGCCATAAGGGTGGTGTCATCTGCATATCTGAGGTTATTGATAGGTTAAAAAAATTTATGAGTTTTTCAGATATATTTCTGTTATTGAGATTTAATTCAATTCCATTTGTTATTACTTGAATTCTCTTGACCATGTAAGGAATTGTTTTGTAGTTCAAAACATGGATTATGTTAGTAAAATGTCCTGCATGCACTTGACAATGGAATGTAGTTGCGGTGGATGGCAAAGTGTCCATAAATGTCAATTGGGTTGTTTTATAGTTTTGCATATGTCTTCCATATGTTTATTTTACTTACCTTTTACTTACTATTTATTATTTATTTATATTTTTGAAGTTTTGCTTCATATATTTTGAGGCTCTTAGATGCATCCGTTTAGAACTGTGATGTCATCTTGATTAACTGACAGCCTTTACTTTTTAATTAAAATATAGTTGATATAAATATTACATTAGTTTCAGATATACTACATAATAATTTAATATTTGCATACATTATAAACTGATAGCCACAATAAATCTAGGAACCATCTATCCCCATATAAAGTTATTAAAATAGTGGCTGCATTCCCTATGTTGTATATTGGATCCCTGTGACTTGTTTAATATATAACTGGAAATTTATGGCTCTTAATCCCCTATTCCTGTTTCACCTACTCCTATTTCACCCATAACTATCCCCTCATCCCTTCTGGATACTATCCAGTTATATTCTGTAGCTATGACTCTGTTTTTATTTTATTAGTTTTTTGTTTTGTATTTTAATATCCACTTATCTATGAGATCATGTGATATTTGTCTTCCCTGATTTATTTCACTTAGCATAATACACTCTCATTACAACCATGCTGACCTCAAATGGCAAATTTTCACTTCTCTATGGCCAATACTCCATTATCTATATTTACCACATCTTCATTGTTCATTCATCAAACAATGGACACTCAGGATATTTCCATTTATTGACTATTATAAATAAGCCTCAATAAACATTTGGGTGCATATATCTTTTTTTTTTTTTTTAACTTTATCATTACATTTATTTATTTATTTATTTATTTTTTAATTTTAGTTTTTATTTTTAAATTTTAAAATCTTTAATTCTTACATGCATTCCCAAACATGAACCCCCTCCCACCTCCCTCCCCATAACAACTTTCTGGGTCATCCCCATGCACCAGCCCCAAGCATGCTGCATCCTGTGTCAGACATAGACTGGCGATTCAATTCACATGATAGTATACATGTTAGAATGTCATTCTCCCAAACCATCCCACCCTCTCCCTCTCCCTCTGAGTCCAAAAGTCCGTTATACACATCTGTGTCTCTTTCCCTGTCTTGCATACAGGGTCGTCATTGCCATCTTCCTAAATTCCATATATATGTGTTAGTATACTGTATTGGTGTTTTCTTTCTGGCTTACTTCACTCTGTATAATCGGCTCCAGTTTCATCCATCTCATCAGAACTGATTCAAATGAATTCTTTTAACGGCTGAGTAATACTCCATTGTGTATATGTACCACAGCTTTCTTATCCATTCATCTGCTGATGGACATCTAGGTTGTTTCCATGTCCTGGCTATGATAAACAGTGCTGCGATGAACATTGGGGTACATGTGTGCATATATCTTTTTGAATTGGTGTTTTTGTTTTATTTGAGTAAATACCCAGAAATGATATTGCTGGATCATATTGAAGTTTTATTTTTAATTTGTTGAGGAAACGTCATACTCATTTTCAGCAGGACTACACCAATTTGCAATCCCACCAACAGTATACAAGAGTTCCCTTTCCTCCACATTTTTGCTGTCACTTGTTACTTGTTGCCTTTTTGATGACAGCCATTCTGACATGTAAGGTGGTAACTCATTATGGTTTTGACTTGCATTTCTCTGATAATTAGTGAAATTATTTATCTTTCATGTACTTCCTGGCCATCTGTAAGTCTTATTTAGGTCCTCTGCTCATAGGTTGTTTGTGGAGTGCTATTTTTAATGTTGAATTGTGTAAGCTGTTTGTATATTTTGGATAAACACCTAACTGGATTTGTTGTTTGTGAATATGTTCTATCATTTAGTTGGTTATTCTGTTGATAGATTCCTTCATTGTGCAAAAGCTTTTTAGTTTGATATAGTCCTCTCATTTTTTACTTTCTTTTGGTTCCCTTGCCTGAGGATATAGAAACAAAAAAAAATTGCTAAGAGTGTGCTGCCTATGTTTACTTCTAAAAGTTTTATGGTGTCAGGTCTTACATTTAATTCTTTACTCCATTTTGGGTTTATTTTTATATATGATGTGAGAAAGCTTACTTTGACTCTTTTGCATAGAGCTCTCCATTTTCCCCAATACCATTTAGTGAAAGTATATTTTGCTTCATTCTGTATTTTTGCCTCCTTGTCATGGAATAATCAACCATTTAAGCATGGATTTATTTCTAGGATCTTTATTCTGTTCCACGGATCTATGTGTCTGTTTTTGTACCAATATCATGCTGTTTGATTACTGTAGCTTTATAGTATAGTTTCATATCAAGAAGTATGATATTAATACCTCCAGCTTTGTTCTTCTTTTCTCAAGATTACTCTGGCTATTTGGGGTCTTTTGTGCTTATATTTAAATTTTATAATTATTTGTTTTATTATGTGAAAAGTGCCTTTAATACACTTTTAGTTTTATTGGTGTACGGTTAACTTAACAAAGTTGTCTTAATTTCTGATGTGCAGCAAAGTGATGCAGTCATACATGTATATTCTTTCTCATATTTTCCATCGTGCTTTATCACAGGATATTAAATATTCTTCTTTGTTTTATACAGTAGGACATTGTTGTTTATCCATCCTATATATAGTAGTTTGCATCTGCTAATCCCAAACTCTCAGTTAGACTCTCCTTACCCATTCCTCCTTGGCAAGTACAATTTTTTGTCTATGTCTGTGAGTCTATTTCTGTTTAATAGATAAGTTCATTCGTGTGTATTTTAGATTCCACATATAAGTGATATCATATGGTATTTGTCTTTCTCTTTTGGACATACTATGTTTAGCATGATAAACTCTAAGTCCATGCATGTTGTTGCAAAATGAGATTATTTCATTCTTTTTTATGGCTGGGTATTATTTCATTGTATATATGTACCACATCTTCTTTATTCATTTATCTGTCAAAATGTTCCCTTTTCTCTATATGACCTCTAACACTTGTTATTCATAGACTTTTAAATGATGGACATTCTGACTGGTATGAGATGTTACCTCACTGTAGCTTTGATTTGCATTTCTTTAATAATTAGTGATGTTGAGCATCTTTTCATGAGCCTCTTGTCCATCTGTTTGTTTTCTTTGAAGAAATATCTATTTATGTCTTCTGCCCTTTGTTTTAATTGGGGTGTCTGTTTCTTTGTTATTTGGGTTGTATAAGCAGTTTGTATATTTTGGAAATGAAACATTTGTTGATTATATCATTAGCGAATATATCCCAGCCTGTAGGCTATCTTTACACTTTTTTCTGGTTTGCTATGCAAAAGCTAATAAGATTGGTTAGGTTCCATTTGTTTATTTTTGCTTTTATTTCTGTTAGGAGACTGATAAGAAAACTTTGATGCAATTTATATCAGAGAATGTTTTGCCTATGTTCTTTTCTAGGAGTTTGATATTAAAAGTTAAGTCTTTAAGGCCATTTTAAGTTTATTTTTTATTTGATGTGATGATGTATTCTAACTTCATTGATTTGCATGCAGTTTTCCAAATTTTCCAACACTACTTGCTGAAAAGACTCTCTTTTCTCCTTTGTTCATTTTTGTTTCCTTTATTAAAGATTAATTTGCCATGGGCGTGTGGGTTTACATCTGAGTTCTATATTCTGTTCCATTGATCTGCACGTCTGTTTTTGTGCCAATAGCATACCATTTGATAACTGCAGCTTTGGGTCTGAAATTTATTAGGGTTATGCCTCCTGCTTTGTTCTTTTTCCTCAGGATATCTTTGGCAATTCTGGATCTTTTGTATAGTTTCATAACATTTTTAAAGGATTATTTGTTCTAGTTCTGTGAAAAATGTCAGGGATAAGTTGATAGAATTACATTAAATCTGTAAATTGCTCTGGGTGGTATATCCATTTTAACAATACTAATTCCTCCAATCCAAGATAGTGGGATATTTTTTCATTTCTTTGAATAATCTTAAATTTCCTTTATTAATGTTTTGTAGTTTTCAACATATAAATCTTTCACCTCCTTGGTCAGGTTTTTTACTAAGTGTGTTTTTTTGGTGCCATTTAGAAAATAAAAAGTTTGTTTACATTCCCTTTCAGTTAGTGCCAAGAAATGCAACTGATTATTGTTTGTTAATCTTGCTGCTGCTGCTGTTGCTGCTAAGTCACTTCATCGTGTCTGACTCTGTGCGACCCCATAAATGGCAGCCCACCAGGCTCCCCGTCCTTCTATTTTGCTGAATTTGCTTATTAGTTCTAGTAGTTTTTGTGTAGGTTCTTTAGGATTTTCTATATACATTATCATGTCATCTGCTTATAATGACAAGTTTACCACTTCCTTTCTAATTGAATATCTTTTATTTATTTATTTTTGTCTGCTTGCTGTGGCTAGGATTTCCAATAGTTTGTTGAATAGAAGAGATGAAAGTGTGTCTTTGTCTTATTCCAGAGTTTAGCAGACAAGTTTTCAGTTTTTAAACATTAATTATTATATTGGCTGTGGGCTTGTCATAAATAGTTTTCATTATGTTAAGATATGTCCTTACTCACTTTGGTAAGAGTTTTTATCATGAATGAATGTTGAATTTTATCAGCTGCTTTTCCTGCATCTACTGAAATAGTTAAACATTTTTTTCTATTATCTTTTATTGATGTGGTATATCACATTAACTGATATATATATGTTGAACCATCCTTGTATCCTTAGGATAAACTAAATTGGATGTGATGTATAAATTTTTTATGTTGGTGGATTAGGTTTGCTAACGTTTTGTTGAGAATTTTTGTATCTCTATTCATCAAAGATATTATTGGTGCCTTTTCTGGTATTGGTATTATGGAGATGGCTGCCTCATAGGTTGTCTATTGGGATTTTTCTTGTTTCTTGATGAATGCCTATATCACTAAGAACTTTTCTCTAAGAATTTATTTTGTTGCATCCCAAAAGTTTTGTATGGTTGCATTTTCATTGTTATTTGCCTCTTAAATTTTTTCTTTTATTTTAACATTGACAAATGGTTTTTTAGTAGCATGTTGTTTAATCTTTTCTTTTGCTTCTTTTTCTGTGGTTGCCTTCTAGTTTTATGCCATTTTGGTTAGAAAGTTTCCTTGAAATAAATGATACAATAGAACAGTTAGACTTAATTGATGCATTTCTTAATTTACATTTAACAAAAAAAAGAATACATATTCTTTTCAGGTGCACTTGGAACATGTGCTCAATCCCAGAGCATGTTCCATGTGCACTTTAAAAGAATATGTATTCATATATATATATGGATGTAATTTCATGAAATTCATCATTAAGTCTAACTGTTCTATTGTATCATTTAGTATCTCTGTTACATTAATGATTTTCTGTCTCAAGGATCTGTCAACAAATATGAGTAGGGCATCGATTTCCCCTTTGATGTCTATTAGTATTTGTTTCATGTATCTGGGTGCTCTTACATTGGGTGCATATATATTGATAAGTGTACTATCTTCTTATATAAATCCCTGGGCTTCCCAGGTGGCACCAGTGGTAAAGAACTCACTTGCCAATGCAAGTAGATGTAAGAGATGTGAGTTTGATCTCTAGGTTTGGAACTCCTTGCAGGAGTACTTGGCAACCCACTCCAATATTCTTGCCTGGAGAATCCCATGGACAGAGAAGCCTGGCAGGCTAAAGTCCATACGGTTGCAAAGAGTCAGATCGATTGAAGTGACTTAGCATGCACACATGCATATAAATACTTTTATCATTGCACACTGTCTTTCCTTATCTTTTCTTATAACATTTCTTTTAAGGTTCATTTTGGTTGTTAAGAGTATTGCAATCCCCACTTTCTTGTCCTTTCCATTTGCAGGAAATATATTCTTCTGTCCCTTCACTTTGTATGGTTTGTAAATAGAATAATATCTATTATACATATTTACCATAAAGTGAAGTAAAGTAAAGTCGCTCAGTCGTGTCGGACTCTTTGCGACCCCGTGGACTGTAGCCCACCAGGCTCCTCCGTCCATGGGATTCTCCAGGCAAGAGTACTGGAGTGGGTTCCATTTCCTTCTTCAGGGGATCTTCCCGACCCAGGGATTGAACCCAGGTCTCCCGCATTGCAGGCAGACGCTTTAACCTCTGAGCCACCATATATTATACATATACATTATTCTATTTACAAGTTTATCAGCTATAGATAAAAGAAATTAGTTTAGATTCAATGCAAAGAAAATGTTTGCCTATATTTAATCCATAGAGACCATATAAAATATTGTCTATATTTGAACATATTGATAACATTTCTAAATCAGGAAATGTACTTTTCAGAATGTATGATAAAGACAATACAATATTTTAATGCTAAAGTGAAAGAATAGTATTTGATATAAATTTAGAAAATAAAAAAATTAGTAATTTCATTACCTAAATGAAATAGAGAAAAAATATAGAGCCAAATTAGAACTATTTACTTAGATAAAGTTCTGTTTTATAAAAATACCATAACTACGGAATCATTTCTCAAAACAAAATCTTACTTGAAGTTCCCAATGTTAAGCAGGTAAAAATGAATTGTCTTTGGTTGAAAATTTAAGGAGGAATCAGGGCTTCCTCCTTTCCACTGTCGCTCCCATTCCCCAACCATACCTGCTGAATGTCTCCTCATAATGATTGGAAAAACAAAGATGAAGGCATTAATGCTTTAGGATCTTCTCTTGCTCAAAATACTTTTTTCTCCTTAAAGAATAAGTCATTGAGCCAAAGCACAACTCTGAAGGTGAGGTACTAACCTAAGGTAGATGAAGTCACTAAATAATATAAATTGGAGTGTTGAAAGTTTGATGAACCAGTTTGGAGTGTAGATCACAGCTCAGAAAAGCTTCTTTACTGAAGAGACTGCTCTGTCCTAGTGGTGTTGAGTATTAATATTAGTTGGGAGCCACAGAGAGTGGCAACAAAACTGAGATGAAAAGGGAACAAAACATAACCTCTCACCATTTCAGAAAATGAAACTTCTTGAAATGAGTCTATTAATCTAGTCCAGGTATCTCCTACATTTGTTATATCATACAGTCCTATAAGTTAATGTCTTTCAGTGTAAATGCTCTAAAAATAGGCATGTTTATGCATTATTTCAGTGTATTATAGTGTTAACAGTTTCATGCTAGCTAAGGTTATTTTAATTTTCATCAGAAATCATCTTGTAGAATTATTTAAACTCAAAGATATTTATATAGGATAACTGAATGAAAAGCAGTTTATAAGTGTTTGGCATTAAAATTATAATGTATTTTTTGAGTGCTAAGTGATTCAGTTCAGTTCAGTTCAGTCGCTCAGTCGTGTCTGACTCTTTGCAAACCCATGAATCGCAGCACGCCAGGCCTCCTGTCCATCACCAACTCCCAGAGTTCACTCTTAGGAGTTTTAAAAATTAAATGTTTTTATTTATACTTGCCATACATAAATCAAACAGAATTTTTCAAATAAGAAGTTGTGGCTCCTCGCTCTTATGGGTGATATTTTCTGTGGGAAGTAAGGGATGATTCATATCAACAGTGGACTGAAAAGGTTTTAAACTTTATTAAAAAGCTCTCCCAAGTTTGTTCCGTCACTGTGCCCTTGTTAACCTATTAGAGGCACCCTGCGGTGACACTGCAGGATTATAGGACGTACATGTGTAAGCAAACAGAACCACTGCAGATGGTGACTGCAGCCATGAAATTAAGAGATGCTTGCTCCTTGGAAGAAAGTTATGATCAACCTAGACAGCATAATAAAAAGCAGAGACATCACTTTACCAACAAAGGTCTGTCTAGTCAAAGCTATGGTTTTTCCAGTAGTCATGTATGGATATGAGATTCGCACCACAAAGAAAGCTGTGCACTGAAGAATTGATGCTTTTGAACTGTGGTGTTGGAGAAGACTCTTGAGAGTCCCTTAGACTGCAAGGAGATCCAACCAGTCCATCCTAAAGCAGATCAATCCTGGGTGTTCATAGGAAGGACTGATGCTGAAGCTGAAACTCCAGTACTTTGGCCACCTGATGCGAAGAACAACTCATTGGAAAAGACCCTGATGCTGGAAAAGATTGAAGGCAAGAGAAGGAGACGACAGAGGATGAGATGGTTGGATGGCATCACCAACTCAGTGGACATGAGTTTGAGTAAATTCTGGGCATTGGTGATGGACAGGGAAGCCCGGGGTGCTACAGTCCATGGGGTTGCAAAGAGTTGGATACGACTGAGCGACTGAACCGAAATGAACTGAAATGAAAAAGTGTTTTGCTATATTTTTTAGGAAGAAAAAGTAAAATTTTTCATTTTTCTGTTCATGCGTTTGTCATCTATTACTGTTAAGGCAGAATGTAAATGATTAGAAGTTGTTTCCCAAATAGTCATGGTACACATGTACCTACGTCTAAATTGAATTGTTTGAAACTATGTGTGAAGAAGATAATTACATTCCCAGATTTAGGCTAAGATTCTTCTTCTTTTTTTTTTTTCTTCAAACTAAAAAAGAAAGCAAACTGATCAAACAATATAAAATAGTTTGATTAATAGATTTGGGAAGGAAAAGGAAAATTTAATACAAATATATTCTAGCTAAATTAATTTTTCTTTTTTATTGAAATGTAATCGACACACAACATTGTATAAGTATAACATGTACAATGTGATGATTTTGTGCACATACTTATCGTGAAATGTTTACCACAGTAAGGTAAACACATCCTTCAACTCACATAATTGGTTGTTTTTATGGTGAGAATATTGAAATTTTGCTCTTGTAACACCTTCGAAGTATGCCTGAAGTATACACTACAGCATTGTTAACTATAGTCATCATGCTGTGCCTTAGATCCCCAGAGCTTATTTATTTTATAACTGAAAGTTTGTAAGCTTTGACCAACATTTCCTATTTTCCTGACCCTTAATCCCTAGCAACCACCACTCCATCCATTTCTATGAGTTTAATGATTTAGATTCCATGTAAAAAAAAAGCATGTAGTAAAGACACAGTTCATGTTATTGTTTCACTTTATTATCCTTCACAGATTGCACAGATTGCATTTTCCATGAATTGAAGGCCAGATGCAACCCTGTGCCAAACAAGTATATCAGCATCATTTTTACAAAAGCATCTGCTCACTGTGTGTCTCCATGTCACATTTGATGATTCTCACATTTCAAACATTTTTCTTATTATTATACTTATTATAGTGATCTGAGATCAGTAATCTTTGACGTTCCTATTGCACAGAGAATATGACTTGTTGAAGGCCTAGACGATAGTAAGCATTTTAATCAATAAAGTATTTTTAAATTAATTTATTTTTAATTGAAGGATAATTGCTTTACAGAATTTTGCTGTTTTTTGTCAAACCTCAACATGAATCAGCCATAGGTATGCATACATCCCCTCCTTTTTTTAAATTAAGACATTTACATTGTCTTTTTAGACATAATGCTGTTGCATACTGACAAACCAAAATTAATGTGACTCATTCTATTGTAAAATTTGTTTTGTTATGATAGTTTGGAAGAAAAACCACAGTATCTTCCAGATATGCCTGTGATTTGTCTTTTTCTGTCTGACTTATTTCACATAGCCCAATGCCCCAAAAGCCCACCAGGCTCCTCTGTCCATGGGATTCCCCATGCAAAAATAGTGGAGTGGGTTGCCATTTCCTTCTCCAGCCGATCTTCCCTACCCAGGGATCAAACCCAGGTCTCCTGCATTGCAGGCAGATGCTTTAACCTCCGAGCCACATGGACTGTGGCCCAAAAGTCCATTTACAGTGTCATAAATAGAAGGATTTCCTTCTTTTGTATCAGTGAATAATATTCCACTGTATGTATAAGTTATTTTGCATATTATTCATTTTCATAATTCTATACTTATAAATTTATTTGGGTATGTGTATTTCATGCACAAAGAATGCTTGAGGGGATAACCAACATTTTAACCTCAGGATGATGGGTAGGATTTACTTTCTTCTTTATACATTTATATGGTAATCAGATCTTTACAATGAGTATTTTTACATGATGCTCATATAAAAATAATAATAAAAGTATTATCAGTGTGGCAAAAAGCAGAAAAAGTGACTTACGTTAGTAACAATATCTATAAGGAAGCTTGGAACACAAATGTTTAATAAGATCTTTGTTGTTCAGTCATGGAGAATTAGCGGTAAATTATAGGAGGAACCATAGGACTAGGAAAAGAGCAGTGATAAGGAAGAGTCTTCCCTGGTGGCTCAGACAGTAAAGCATCTGCCTACACTGGGGGAAACCCAGGTTCAATCCCTGGGTGGGGAAGATCCCCTGAAGAAGAAAATGCAACCCACTTCAGTATTCTTGCCTGGAAAATTCCATGGATGCAGGAGCCTGGTAGGCTATAGTCTATGGGGTTGCAAAGAGTTGGACACAACTGAGTGACTTTGCTTTCACTTTTCGAGGAAGAGAAGGAAGTCAGATAAAGAAATCTTAAAAAAAAAAAAAAACAAAACTGGCACAACTTTGAAATAAAATGCATGTAGATGGATGATAAAGCGTAAGAGCTAAACTAACAGATTTCTGGATTGCATTATAAGGTACACATTTTAGCAAAGGAAGCCTTGAAATTAATATAATGAAACTATTAGATTCATGAAAGTTTAGCTCACCAGTTATCTAGTATCTATTTCAGTAATATATTCCCTAGGGCCTGGCATTACACCTGCCATACAGGAATTCTGTAAATATTTGTTCAATAAATGAATGAATAGATTGTGTTAAATTTGAAGTAATTGTGACTCCAAGGAAATAGATAAATGAGATACTAAGGAACAAGTCCTGGAATGAATGTATTAATGTGAAAGTCATTAAAATCAAAGTAGTAGTTAAAACCAAGAAAGTGAACAGAAGTTCAAAGGTAAGCATGTTTGCAGAGATAAGCAGCAGATTCTGACTGATGGAACACAGGGATACAGGCATTAAGGTGGTATGGAAAGAACAGTACATATAGTACCTTTCCTTAATTCGGACTTCACTGTATTTAGAGTTCCCTCCTCCCCACAACAGCCCCTCTCTCTCACTCAACTGCTACTATTACGTTTTATAATCCTTGGAAACTAGCATGCATTTAAAAGAACACAACCACGTAATCACAATCAAAATCAAGACTTTAACACTGATACACTAAAACCATCTAATCCACAGATTCCATTTAGACATAATGAATTGTTCCAATAATGTTTTTGTAGCAAATATTCCAGTCTAGGATGATATGATATGTTTATTTGTCATGTCTCTTTCAAAGTGGGATGAATTCCTCCTTTTCCCTTGACTTTCATGATCTCAACATTTAATTCTAAAATAAAATATTCATTAAAAATCATGAACTCTCACAAGTAGACCAATTAAGTGAAAATAAACAAATACTCCCCCTCAACTGAAGAAAGTATTTTTTTCTGGAAACAACCTAAAATGTTTCTAGATGAAATAATATTTGGGTGGGGCTGTCTGAGGAGCTGGAGGTGGCCCTTCAGGGTTCTTTTCACTTGTGTTTAGAAATGTCTGTGTAAGAAAATGTTAAAAGAAATACATGTCAATTATTTTATAGAAAGGTCCCCCATTTAGTTCTGTATGTAGTTTTCTAAAAGTTAGATTTGGTTGGCCAGGCAACCTAAAAAAAATAATAGCTGTAGAAGATACTATTCTTTAAAAAAATGTAGGTAAATTCATAGCATAAAAGTATATATTTTGAAGGGAACGATGTCTGTCTGCTTTTTGCTCCTTCTGGGAGTGCCATAATATTGATACATATGCTGGTTCATTTGATGGTCCCCACAGGCCCTTTGGCTCTGTCTCCTTTACTTCTTTGACTGCTCAATGGCCTGAACTTCACGTTCACTGGTTTGTCTTTTCTGCTTCCTTACATCTTTTGTTGAAGTTTTCTAGTGAATTTTAAAATTTCAGTTATTGTATGTTTCAGCTCTAGGATTTCTATGTTGTTCCTTTTTTTATAATTTCTGTCTTTTAGATGGATATTTTTACTGATATCCATTTTCTTCAGAAATTCTTTCTCTAATCTTCTTTAGTTCACTGTTCATATATATATATATATATATATATATATATATATATATATATATTTAGCTTTTAGCAAATCTTGTATTCTTTGTCATGTGTGGCCACTGAAGTCACTGTGGATCAGCCAGTGACATGACAGGAATTTACTTAAATGTCTTGAGCTAAAAGAGAGAGAGAGAAAGTACTACTTTACCTGGCCTCAGCAATTAGGCCATGAGCTGGAAATTCCTTCAATGCCAAGCTAGTCTACCAACACTCTTCCTCTTTGTAAGATTTTGTGGTTTTGTCCTTAATGTCTTCTTTGCAGGGAGATCATACATCCAAAGGTAGAAGAACAGCCTGAGTTGTGAACCCTCTCAGGTCCTTTATATCTGGACCTGCGGATGTGCATCCTGTTCTCTCTTACCCAGTGTATGTGGAGGCCCTGTGAGCTCTTATTACCTCAAGAGAGTTCCTGCTCTACCTTGTTCTTCCCAGATTTTGGGTCTCTGTGCCCCTTTCCCTGCTTGCTGTTTCATCATATGAGTGCAGACTATATATATATTTAAATATTTCAACAGCTTCCTGGAAAGCTTCTTTGCCTAAAAAGTATGGAGCAGAAGGGGCAAAAACAAAGGCCAGACTCAATGGATTATTACTCAGACATAAAAAGGAATGAAAGAATCCCATTTGCAGCAATACTATGGACTATCATACTGAGTGAAACAGTCAGACAAAGACATATCCTTGTGGAATCTAAAAAACATGGTGTAAAGGAACTCACTGACAAAATAGAAATAGAGTCATAGATGTAGAAATATTTATGGTGACTGGGAGGATATGGGAAGAGGGATAAATTGGGAGTTTGGGACTGACATATATACACTACTAAATGTTCAAGCTGGTTTTAGAAAAGGCGGAGGAACCAGAGATCAAATTGCCAACATCCGCTGGATCATCGAAAAGCAAGAGTTCCAGAAAAACATCTTTTTCTGCTTTATTGACTATGCCAAAGCCTTTGACTGTGTGGATCCCAATAAACTGTGGAAAATTCTGAAAGAAATGGGAATACCAGACCACCTGACCTGCTTCTTGAAAACCTAGATGCAGGTCAGGAAGCAACAGTTAGAACTGGACATGGAAAAACAGACTGGTTCCAAATAGGAAAAAGAGTACGTCAAGGCTGTCTATTGTCACCCTGCTTATTTAACTTATATGCAGAGTACATCATGAGAAATGCTGGGCTGGAAGAAGCACAAGCTGGAATCAAGATTGCCAGGAGAAATATCAATAACCTCAGATATGCAGATGACACCACCCTTATGGAAGAAAGTCAAGAGCAACTAAAATGCCTCTTGTTGAAAGAGTAGAGTGAAAAAGTTGGTTTAAAGCTCAACATTCAGAAAACCAAGATCATGACACCTGGTACCATCACTTCATAGGAAATAGATGGGGAAACAGTGGAAACAGTATCAGACTTTATTTTTGGGGGCTCCAAAATCACTGCAGATGGTGACTGCAGCCATGAAATTAAAAGATGCTTACTGCTTGGAAGAAAAGTTATGACCAACCTAGATAGTATATTCAAAAGCAGAGACATTACTTTTCCAACAAAGGTCCATCTAGTCAAGGCTATGGTTTTTCCAGTGGTCATGTATGGATGTGAGAGTTGGACTGTGAAGAAAGCTGAGCACCAAAGAATTGATGCTTTTGAACTGTGGTGTTGGAGAAGACTCTTGAGAGTCCCTTGGACTGCAAGGAGATCCAACCAGTCCATTCTGGAGAAGATCAGCCCTGGGATTTCTTTGGAAGGAATGATGCTAAAGCTGAAACTCCAGTACTTTGGCCACTTCATGCGAAGAGTTGACTCATTGGAAAAGACTCTGATGCTGCAAGGGATTGGGGGCAGGGGGAGAAGGGACGACAGAGGATGAGATGGCTGGATGGCATCACTGACTCGATGGATGTGAGTCTGCGTGAACTCCGGGAATTGGTGATGGACAGGGAGGCCTGGCGTGCTGCGATTCATGGGGTCGCAGAGAGTCGGACACAACTAAGCGACTGAACTAAACTGAACTGAAATATAAAATAAGACAACTAATAATGACCTACTTATAGCACAGGGAACTCTGCTCAGTACTCTATAATGGTCCTTAGAGGAAAATAATCTAAAAAAAGAGTGGATATATGTGGACATATAACTGATTTACTATGATGTATACCTGAAATACAACATTGTAAATCAACTATATTCCAATAACTTTTTTTTTTTAAATTAAAACAATGGTGAGCTTCTGTGCTTATTCCTGATAAAAATGCACATGGTGTGAATTTGGAACAAGCGATCTGCCCCAGGAACACTGACTACTATATTTACGTGAATATTTACTGTATTTACTATATTTACTGTATTCAGTTAAGTTCAGGCACTCAGTCGTGTCTGACTCTTTGCGACCCCATGAATCGCAGCACGCCAGGCCTACTTGTCCATCACCAACTCCCGGAGTTCACTCAGACTCACGTCCATATTTATAGTATATACATAAATTTTATAGAATATAAATAAATATATTTTATAGTATATAAAATTTATAGTATATAAATAAATTTATATATAGTATATAAATAAATTTATATATAGTATATAAATTTATATAGTATATAAATTTTATAATATACTAAATATTACTATATATTTATAATAAATATATTATATTTAAATAATACAGTAAATATTCAGGTAAATATAGTTTCAGTTTAAATATTAATTTTAGTCACTTACAAATATTCAAGCATTGTGGAAGTGGCATTGATACAATCTTGTGACCATTTATATGACTCCAAGAAGATTCTCATATATTTACTTCTAACATTTTAACAAAATATGCTTTGGTAGATTTAAAATTTGGACTATGGATTTCTATATAACTGATTATGAGAATGCAATGAGTAAGCATAACCTAAATTACTTAATATAGGAGTGGAGAAATCTTATTAACATTTATTTTTACCTTAATGAAGGCTGATATTTTTCCCAACTTCCTGATACAGTAGCTTAACATAGAAAAAATGTTTTTTAACTTTAATTCTGAATGAAATTGTTCAAATTAGAAAAGAATTGCATTTAGTTAATTTAATTGACCACTACCAACCATTACCTCAACCATGTGGTAACCAATAAAATACCCTGGAGGAATTAGTGCAAGCAATGATGCTTGTTATTGTCTACATGCTATTGCTCACTTTAACATACACCTGGCCTGAGTAACCATATCATGTAAGGATTCAATTTAGAGACTTAGATTCTAAATTATGTGCTGAGCTAATCAGAACAGACTCCCATTTTAATGGAAATAATAAATGAAGGGAGCTATAAAATTTCATTACAGAAAAACAGTTTTGGATTAATTGGATTGAGATATCAGTGTTTTCACTAAATTCTTGAGATCTATTTTTTCTTTTCATTTCTGCACAATTTTTACTTTATAACTGTACCTCACTCTATGACTTTCTTAAAATTAGCTGAAATATGACAATACTTATTTTTTGACCTGCAAGGTGGACATGCTTTATGACTCTATCCTCTGCTGTTTCTTCCTGACAGCTGCCAGATGACAGAGGGCCGGCCCATTTGGCTTCTACACCAAGACTTGCTCCTTCTGTCCTCTGCTCTGCTGCACTGAGATCTTTTATTAACATCTAACTGCAGCAGCCTTATGTCTGTGGACTGCAAATAAGAATGAAGCTGGGAGAGGCCTGGAATTTGTTCCATTATACACTGGAATAAGGCCAAAGGCTGACTACTTGATTTTGAGTCTAGTGACAGATATAGTATCTGCTTTCTCAAGAAGCCAAGAGACTTGAAATATGTCCAAAGCCTGTCCTTATACCTAAGATTTGAGATGTTATAACTTAAAATCTCACCCATTATCTTCTGAGTTTAACAACAAATGGTGGTAGTGAATGGAATGATTATGTGTGAGTTCACAATACACCTAAAAGAGAGGGGAAACAAAAGATTCTTTTTTCCTTATGTGGTTCATTAAAAAAAAGTCTTTAATCCCTAGATGAGGAGTTGCAGAAATTATAATTGAATGTTATTGTGGAGTCAATATGAATATTTTCAGATCTCTGTTAAAGTGGGAAAATTATAAAGATAGAAACCCAGTGTTAAAAAAAAAAAAACAGACTTCCTGGTTTCCTGGTCAAAATATACAGTCAATATCTTTCAGTTCAGTTCAGTTCAGTCACTCAGTCATATCATCTCTTCATTACCTCATGAACTGCAGCACACCAAGCCTCCCTGTCCAACACCAACTCCCAGAATGCACCCAAACCCATGTCCATCGAGTCGGTGATGCCATCCAGCCATCTCATCCTCTGTCATCCCCTTCTCCTCCTACCCCTAATCCCTCCCAGCATCAGGGTCTTTTCCAATGGGTCAACTCTTCGCATGAGGTGGCCAAAGTATTGGAGTTTCAGCTTCAACATTGGTCCTTCCAATGAACACCCAGGACTGATCTACTTTAGAATGGACTGATTGGATCTCCTTGCAGTCCAAGGGACTCTCAAGAGTCTTCTCCAACACCATAGTTCAAAAGCATCAATTCTTCTGTGCTCAGCCTTCTTTATAGTCCAGCTATCACATCCATACATGACCACTGGAAAAACCATAGCCTGACTAGACAGACCTTTTTTGGCAAAGTAATGTCTCTGCTTCTTGATATGCTGTCTAGGTTAGTCATAACTTTCTTTCCAAGGAGTAAGTGTCTTTTAATTTCATTGCTGCAATCACCATCTGCAGTGATTTTGGAGCCCCCCAAAATAAAGTCAGCCACTGTTTCTACTGTTTCCCCATTTATCTGCCATGAAGTGATGGGACCAGATGCCATAATCTTAGTTTTCTGAATGTTGAGCGTTAAGCCAACTTTTTCACTCTCCTCTTTCACTTTCATCAAGAGGCTCTTTACTACATACTAAACACTGTACTAAGAACTTTATATGTGTTAGTTTATATGCTAAATTTGTAAAGTAGGTTGTTTTCTTCCACATTTTGCACAGTGTGAAACTGAAGATTATAGATATTAGGAAACTTGGCCATACAACATTCCTCACGAGCAATATGCTAATCAGGGCAGAGTAAAAGTTCATCATCTTTTTGGTGTGAGTTTTCTATATCATAGTGTCTTTCATAGTAATAAAAGGTGAGATCTGCGTCTTCCTTTAGAGATTATGGAGCAGAAGATGTGGGAGTTAATGGAATTCAGTAATTTCCCTATAAACAAAGCCATTCTAGCCAGAAAATTTGGGGAGCATGTCCAGAAACATTCAGATAACTAAAGGATAAGTGCATTGTTTGGATGCTTGCCAAACAACAGCCTTGGGAAATTGGAGGCAGTGGTGTTGTCAATACAGAAAATTTACTGTAGGCGAGAAGGGGGCCCAAAGTTAGATACTCAGCCCATTTCAACAACGACACCCACAGTCTGCCATATGCTCTTCTCTACAAGTATAAACCATAGTCTCAGATTTTCAATATTTCATAGCATGTTATATAAGCATATTGTGATGGTTAATTTGATGTATGAACATGATTGGGCTGTGGAATATCTAAATATTTATTTAAATCTTATTTTGGATGTTTCTGGATGAGGTTAACATTTAAACAAGTGAACTAAGTTTGCTCTCCTTAATGTGTGTGGGTCTCAGTCAACTAGGTAAAGGACTGAATGGAAAAAGAAAGCAAACCTGATCATCTCTGAGTAGGAGGGAATTCCTTTACTTGGCTGCCTTTGATCTGTGGCTGGTTTTTCCTGCCTTTGAACTCAAGCATTGGGTCTTCCTGGGTCTTCAGCCTGACCACCACTGGACTAGAACTACACCGCTGGCTTTTCTGATGCTCAGGCCTTCAGACTTACACTGAAACAGTACCACTGGTTCTCCTGGGTTTCCAGTTTGACATCTTACCCTGTAGATCTTGGGGTATGTGTATGTGTGTGTGTATGAGTGTGAATACACAGAATTTCTTGGTTCTGTTTCTCTGGAGAATGCTAATGGATGATTGCTTACATTTTTCTAGTTTTAGTATTCAGAATTTTATTTTCATTATTACTCTGATTTGAGAGAATATTCTATATGTTTAAATAAAATTTAATTCTAGTAAGAAAATATTATGAAAATGACAACATTCATAAATCATATTTTTCATGTTAGGCTATATTATAAATGTGAAGTCAAGTGTAATACACTTTTCTTTTATTTTTGGCTTTTGTAATCTATATTACCGCTGTTTTCCAAGTTACCAGATATGATCATTAAGTATTATGACTTTATAAATTAACCCTATTAATAAATCTTTTGTTTACAGAAAGTAGAAAATACAAAAATTCTTCCTGTAACAATGAACCAATCCCTCATTTAAAAAAAAATTAGGAAAATACTTTGTAAATTTCATCCTTATCTAACCATTGGCCTTGTATAATTTTAACTATAATAAATATTTAATAGCATGACCTCAGTGTCATAGGCTTCCCTGATAGCTCAGTCAGTAAAGTATCTGCCTGTAATGGAGGAGGCCTAGGTTTGGTTCACAAGAGTTGGACACAAATTAGTGACTAAACTACCACTCAGTCTGTTATTTATGTATCCATATTTCAGGCTATACAATCTTATCTCATAACAAATCATGTTATAAATAAGCAAACAAATTATGTACAAAATGAGAACAGTTAACAAAGGGCATAAATATGACTGGTTCTTTGAAATTCCCCTTTGACTTAGTTGGCACATAAAACATAAAGGAATTCCAAATGCTTTACATAGCAGTTATTATTAATAATAGAAAGTGTATATACTTGAGAGAAATTTTCTGCAGATCTGCTAATAACTACTACTGTTAATTATAGGTGTGTTATGTGCCAAGCATTTCACTAAGAACTTTGTTACAGGAAATTAGAGGTGGCACCCCTACCTGGATTAGATGGCATACTGATTCTTTTAATGACTATTAAAAGGGATTTTAGGACACCAGGGAAGAGGCTGCTCAAAGGGTTTTAAACAAATATTTTATTCCATAATAAGCAATTCTTAAGTAATATGGTGATATTCCCTCAATTTCTTATAGTCTTGTGGCTGACGATGAGAGAGTCTTCAATTTAAGACTCCAAAATCACTATGGACATGACTGCAGCCATGAAATTAAAAGACGCTTGCTCCTTGGAAGTCAAGTTGTGACAAACCTAGACAGAGTGTTGAAAAGCAGCGACGTCACTTTGCCAACAAAGGTCCATAGCCAAAGCTATGGTTTTTCCAGTAGTCATATATGGATGTGAGAGTTGGACTATAAAGAAAGCTGAGCATTAAAGAATTGATGCTTTTGGACTGTGGTGTTGGAGAACACTCTTGAGCATCCCTTGGGCAGAAAGGAGATCAAATCACTCAATCCTAAAGGAAATCAACCCTGAATATTCACCAGAATGACTGAAACTGAAGCTGAAACTCCAATACTTTGGCCACCTAATGCAAAGAGCCAATTGATTGTAAAAGGCCTTAAAGCTGGGAAAGATTGAAGGCAGAAGCAGCAGGTGACAGAGGATGAGATGGTTGGATGGCACCATCAAATCAATGGACCTGAGCCTGAGCAAGTTCCAGAAGATAGTGAAGGGCAGGGATGTCTGGCATGCTGCAGTCCATGGGGTCACAGAGAGTTGGACATGAGTGAGTGACTGAAAAGCAACAAATTCAGAACTGGTGACAAAGAAAGCGCTTTCATTCTGGATCATGATTCTAAGCTCTGAATGAACTATAGAATCACCTGGACAATTTTTTTTTTTTACCTTTTTAACTTTGTAAACTTTATTTATTTATTTTTAATATAAATTTATTTATTTTAATTGGAGGTTAATTACTTTACAATATCGTATTGCTTTTACCATACATCAACATGAATTCACCACAGGTATACACATGTTCCCCATCCTGAACCCCTCTCCCTCCTTCCTCCCTGTACCATCCCTCTGGGTCATTGCAGTCGCTCAGGCCCCGTTTCTGGAATTTCTATTTAAATTGTCTGGTGTTTGCAATGGCAAAATAAGTATCACATAATAATATAATGAACAGGTGGAGTTTAGAGGTACTGGCTTAGAAAAAAGGGCAATGTGACCTCTGTTTTATTTATCTTTGTAAATTTATTTTCAGCAGAAAAGCTAGTGTTCAACTCTCACCCCAGGCTCCCCAGGGCTTATTTCTAGCAATATTGTTTCAGCAAAGACACATTATTTCTCATACTGTTGATGTTAAATAACCTTCAAGGCAAGAGCAGGCCTCTTCCTAAATAGGAGAGACAGATTCAAAGGATAAACAAGCAAAATGCTTTAACATTAGGAGCTTTAAGCATAGAATTTGCATCTGTTACTCACTATCCTCAAGTGCATATATAGCTCTTGTTCCAAATAAGGAATGACAGAAATTATAGGATGCATTAACATTTGTCATATTTAGTTTAGAATCAAGTGTAATACTATTCATGCTCACAAGAAGATCATTATATGACAGGTGGATAAGAGAAGATGGCTTAGAACTATGTAAACTTTTCCTAAGAGTCAAAAAGAATACAGAAAGCAGGAATAGCCTGACTGGGCAGTTAAATCCCTCTCAAGCTTCATTCAGCAGAACCTGTGCCCTGGCATGAACTGCATCAGTAGCAAGAATATGGTGCCTTTTCTTAATTGGTCTACCAGGACCAGAGGGAGCTGTTTCTTCTTCCTAACAATGCAGAAAAACATAAAGCCTAAGTTTTCTTAAACTATGGGATAGTTTAAGACCACTTACTGGTCTTGCTACCTCGGACAAAATAGTTAACATTTCTGAGCCTGTGTCTCATCTGTAAAATGGGAAGAATAATAAGTACTGATTAGGTAATTATAAGGATTGAATGAGTCATTATTTGGAAAGTGCTTAAAATAGTCCCCATCAAAAACTTAATCAAATATAAGGGCTCATTAAACAAAAAAATTTTTTAAAATGAATAACTCAGTTTCTCAAGAGGAAACTGTTGCTCTTCTTCAGAAAGAGAGTACTGTATGTGCACTTAGAGATCTCCAAAAATTTTTTCCATTTCTGTTCAGTTCAGTTCACTTCATTTCAGTCGCTCAGTCGTGTCCAACTCTTTGCGACCCCATGAATCGCACGCCAGGCTTCCCTGTCCATCACCAACTCCCGGAGTTCCCGCAGACTCACGTCCATCGAGTCAGTGATGCCATCCAGCCATCTCATCCTCTGTCGTCCCCTTCTCCTCCTGCCCCCAATCCCTCCCACCATCAGAGTCTTTTCCAGTGAGTCAACTCTTCGCATGAGGTGGCCAAAGTACTGGAGTTTCAGCTTTAGCATCACTCCTTCCAAAGAAATCCCAGGGTTGATCTCCTTCAGAATGGACTGGTTGGATCTCCTTGCAGTCCAAGGGACTCTCAAGAGTCTTCTCCAACACCATAGTTCAAAAGCATCAATTCTTCTGTGCTCAGCCTTCTTCACAGTCCAACTCTCACATCCATACATGACCACAGGATAAACCATAGCCTTGACTAGACGGACCTTAGTCAGCAAAGTAACGTCTCTGCTTTTGAATATACTATCTAGGTTGGTCATAACTTTCCTTCCAAGGAGTAAGCGTCTTTTAATTTCATGGCTGCAGTCACCATCTGCAGTGATTTTGGAGCCCCCAAAAATAAAGTCTGACACTGTTTTCACTGTTTCCATCTATTTCCCATGAAGTGATGGGACCGGATGCCATGACCTTTGTTTTCTGAATGTTGAGCTTTAAGCCAACTTTTTCACTCTCCTCTTTCACTTTCATCAAGAGGCTTTTTGCCTAGACAGTCACAAAAATTGTATATGGTAGGTTTTTCATAATTTGGAAGATGGAGAAACTGAAATTAGAGAAATTTAGTAACCATATACTTAATAATTTGTAGACCTGGCAATTATCACTGAGATTTAACTTAAAGATTGTGCTGTTACCCTCAAAATGATTTACTTTTTGAATCATGTATAATGACTTAGAATGAATGGCAAATGACATTAAATCACTAGTAAATGATTTTTACCAGTGATAAATAACCAACATAGCTACTTATAATTACAATTACTCTCACTTCTAACACTCTTTCTATCCTTTTTCTCTTCTTAGCATACTCTATAGTATAACTTGTTTTTCTGAATTCCTTTTAGAATGAAAACTCCATGAGGTACATATTTGGGGTCCCCTTCATTCATTGTCTAAGAGTTGGCAATCAACAAATGTTGACTGAAGGGATAATGTATGAACACTTCCTCAGCAAAGATGCAATTTTTAAGGAGCCATGAAAATACTTACTATTAATTAGAGCTTAAAAGTTCTAAATGGATGAATTCTAAAAATGGCCATGACATGACGCTTTTAGTGGTTCATGACTTTCTAAATCTTTGAAAGATAGGGAAGTTAAATCAGTTACTATTTGAAATATTTCACAAAATTATAATGGTTGTAATCCTTGTATAGTATTATGTGCCCATGATTATTCTAAAGGCTTTTTATTTATTAACTCATTTGATCCTCACATCAACCTTATGATGTAGATACTATTATACTCACCATTTTATAGCTTGAGACCTGAAGCACAGAGGTGGTAATTTATTTGACCCATTTCAGACTAGTAGGAAGTGGTGGAACCAGAATTGGAGCCATAGACTCTGTCTTCAGAATCCATACTCTTAATCACTATCCTGTGCTGTCTATTGTATTGCTGTCAGGCAAAGTCAGATGTTTAGACTATCAGGCATGAAGTAAAAAGTTCTTTGTTTTCAACTTTTAGAAACCTGACATTTTATCACTCAAGAAGAAGACCAGTCCAAGTTAGTAGAAATAACTTTATTTCTAAAAAATTTAAAATTAATTTTTATTGGAGTATAGTTGCTTTGCAATGTTGTGTAAGTTTCTGCTGAATAGCAGTGTGTATCAGCTATATGTATACACATCCCCTCTTTTCTGGACTTCCTTCCCATTTAGGTCACCACAGAGCATTCAGTAGAGTTCTCTGTGCTATCCAGAAGGTTCCCTGTTTTATGCATAGTGTCAATAGTGTATATATGTATGTACACATGTATACTGTATGTCAAACCCAATCCGGCAATTCCTCTCACCGCCCCTTCCCTTCTTGCTATCCATACATTTGTTCTCTCTGTTTGTGTCTTTATTTCTGCTTTGCAAATGAGTTCACTTGTGTGATTTTTCTAAACTCCACATATAAGTGATATTTATTTGTTTTTCTTTTTGACTTGCTTTGCTGTCTATGATTGTAGTCTCTGCAAATGGCACAACTTTGTTTCTTTTTTTCACCGTTGAGTAGTAATCCATTGTATATATGTGAAAAGTGAAAGTGAAGTCGCTCAGTCATGTCTGACTCTTTGTGACCCCATGGACTGTAGCCTACCAGGTTCCACCATCCATGGGATTTTCCAGGCAAGAATCCTGGAGTGGGTTGCCATTTCCTTCTCCAGGAAATCTTCTTAACCCAGGGAATGAACCCAGGTCTCCCACATTGTAGGCAGACGCTTTACCATCTGAGCCACCAGGGAAGTGGCTCAGGGAAGTATATATGTACCACATCTTTATTAATTCATCTTTTGATGGACATTTAGATTGATTCCATGTCCTGGCTATTGTAAATAGTGCTGCAATGAATATTGGGGTGCTTGTATCTTTTGAATTATGGTTTCCTCTGGATATACTCTTACAAGTGGGATGGCTGGGTCATATGATAGTCCTATTTTTAGTTTTTTAAGGAATCTCTATACTGTTCTTCATAATGGATATATAAATTTACATTTCCACCAAAAGTGTAAGAGGTTGGAGCTAACATTCTCCATTATATAGAAACTTTGAATGTTATCAAGCAATTCAGAAGTACTTGAGTGAGTTCTATAATTCTTTAACAAATAGTACGAAAAGGTTGACTGCTATGAATTTATAATTTTTCGAGCAAGTGTTAATTTATTATTTGCCCATAGTACAAATGCAGTAGCTTGCAGTATCTTTTTTATGAAGACCTCACTTATATTTACAAGGCTCCTTTAGTATAATTTACCTGTAAAGAATCTAATAAATTAATCTTTTGGATGGTGGTTTTGGTCATCAACTTATATATGAGCACATACCTTCCAATTACACAAGTTGTAGTTTGTTAGTCCCTATAATACTGAAGGCTTGTCTTGCTTTTATTGAGACTAAAGTTCTATACCAACACTTATATCATGGCTATAGCCAAAAATTGCTAACCTAGATAGTGTTGTCTCCTGTCTCCCTAGGTACTATACAATATATATAATAAGAAGATCATTCTGTACTCTCTGCCCTGCAATATTAGGTAAAATTGCATTGAATCTCCACTTACATCTTTTATGCATGTTCAAATCCTTTTGATTGATTTATAAAAAAAACTCAGCTTGTGGCATAGATATCGAACATTTCCTTGGGCTTGGCTCTGAACTGCATTGATCCAGAATAAAGTTCTGTGATTTCAAAGCAAATAAAACCATTATTTTTATACATGTATAAGTTTCTAAGAAGTATAATAGATAGTACTAAAGAAACTGGGTTGAAGAAAAGAGGTTATACCCTACTTAGCACAATAAGTGATTTGTTAAGTGTTATTGTCCTGCAAGGTCCTTTTTGCTCTTCTACCCTTTTCCTTACTTACTTTTCTCCATTACTACATTAATTTAATTTAAAATGAATCAAACCAAATAGAGAAGTAAAATGAAAACAAATCTGATAAAGCTTCCATTTATTATAATGTCAGGGTTACTTGTACTAGACAAATCAAATGGCAGACAACACTCAAGAAAGGGCTAAAACCTCTAACTCTTTGAAGGCACTGATAAGTAAACAAAAACAGACAGAAACTGGAATGAATTCAACTCTTGAGAGAAGAGGTGATCACTAGGTGAGGTCTTACTTTAACTGGCTTTTCTTGGAGGATATTCTCCAGTCTACTGTAATGGCAGGAGTATAATCAAACACAAACAGAAATGAAAACTATTTTTATATCAAGCTATCAGAAGCTGGAGAACAGGGCTGTCAGAAGAACTAAACGTTAAGGGGAGAAGTGTACCTACAACAGAGCTACACAACTTGGACAGTCACAATGTCTGCATATAAACTATGTTCAAATCCTTTGTGGCCCACTGAACTTCACAGGAGGAAGATTCAAGGAATCCTGTGAAAAATGGGCTTCTTCAGTTGTGCAGATGATAAAGAATCTGCCTGCAATGCAGGAGGCCCAGGTTGAATCCCTGAGTCAGGAAGATGCCCTGGAGAAGGGAATGGCTACCCACTCCAGTATTCTTGCCTGGAGAATTCCATGGACAGAGGAGCCTGGTGGTCTACAGTCCACAGGGTTCCAAAGAATTGGACACTATTGAGCAAGTAACACCTTCACTTTCCATGAAAAACAGTAGATGGTAGGCTCAAAAACAGAAGAGATCTTTGCTTTTGTACATCACGGGAAAACACTTCAGTGTTTGAGTCCAGCAACATAAAAGAGACTTTTTAACAGAGCAATATAACTCCTTATTAAAAGATAAATCAATATATTTGAGAGTCTAGGGTTTCTACAATGTATAATCTACAATGTTCAATTCAAAATAAATGCTAGGTAGATTAAGAAGCAGGAAAATATGACCATCATCAAGAAACAGTTAAGAGAAATAAAACTGGGATTACATGCTAGGATGAGCAGATAACAAACTATAATGCATTTGTTTAAGGATTTAAGGAGAAGCATTGTTAAAAGTGTTGAACAGATGAATGAAAAATAGAAACTGTAAAGTAGAACTAAATAGAAATATTTTAACTAAATTGAAATACAGGAAATGAAAACTTTATGGCATGGGATTAACACCAAATTGGAGGTAACCAAAAGAGTCAAGGAAGCATTCTTCTCAAGGACTGATGGAACATTCCCAGACAAGTCTTAATATGTTAAAAAAAGACACAAAATATCAAGCATGTTTATGATGGTATGAAATAAAAAAATAATTGCAAAAAGAAAACTGGAAAATTCACAAATATCTGGAGGTTAAATGTGTGCTACTGAACAATTAATGATCAAGGAAAAAAATAAAAAAGAAATCAGAAAATACCTTGAGAGAAATTAAAATGGAACCAAAAATTGCAGGATGTGGCAAAAAATAGTACTAGGTGGAAAGAAAGTGAAAGTGAAAGTCGCATAGTTGTGTCCAACTCTTTGGGACCCCATGGACCGTATAGTCCATGGAATTCTCCAGGCCAGAATACCGGAGTGGGTAGCTGTTCCCTTCTCCAGGGGATCTTCCCAACCCAGGGATCGAACTGAGGTCTCCTGCATTGCAGGAGGATTCTTTACCAGCTGAGCCACAAGGGAAGCCCTTATATAAAACCATCTAACTTGACACCTAAATGAACTAGAAAAATAATAAATAAAACCCAAAGTTAGCAAAAAAAAAAAAAAAAAGAAAAAACAAGGATCAAAGTGAAAATAAATTAGATAGAGATTAAAAGACAATGTCAAACATCACTGACAACAAGAGCTGGTTCTTTGAAAAGATAAGGAAAACTGAAACCTTTAACTAGACTCATTAAGAAAAGGAAAAGAGAATTCAGATAAATCAGAAAAGAAAAAGGAGACATTACAACAGATAACAGAAAAACAGAGGATCAAAGTAGACTACTGTGAATAACAATACACTAATAATTTGGATACCCTAGATAAAATTAATAACATAAGACTTACCAGGACTGAATCATAAAGAGATATAAAATTTTAGTAGATTGATTACTAGTAAGGTGATTGGGTCAATAAAAAAAAAAAAAAAAAACAAACCTCCCAACAAACACAGCCCAGGACCAGAAGATTTCACTGGTGAATTCTGCCAAACGTTTAAAGAAGTTAATACAAATTTTTGCAATCTCTTCCAAAAATAGAAAAGAGGCAAAGTTCCAAACTCATCATACAAAACAAGGATGCCATAAGAAAAACATATCTGAGATCCTAGATTTCAAATTATATTATCTAGATATAGTATAGAGGTGTTGTTGTTCAGTCGCTAAATCATGTCCAGCTGTTTGTGACTCCATGGACTACAGTATGCCAGGCTTCCCTGTCCTTCACTATCTCCCTGAGTTTGCTCAGATTCATGTCCATTGAGTTGGTGATGCTATCTATCCAGCTCATCCTCTGCTGCCTCCTTCTCCTTTGCCTTCAATCTTTTCCAGCTTCAGGGTCTTTTTCAATGAGTTGGCTCTTTGCTTCAGGTGGGCAAAGTATGGGAGCTTCAGCTTCAGCATCAATCCTTCCAATGAATATTCAGGACTGATTTCCTTTAGGAGACCTCCTTGCAGTCCAAGGGTCTCTCAAGAGTCTATTCCAGCACCACAATTTGAAGGTATTGATTCTTCTGCACTGAGCCTACTTTACTGTCCAACTCTCATATCATACATGACTACTGGAAAAACCACAGTTTTGACTATACAGACCCTAGAAATATTGCAGATTCAGTTCTAGACTACCATAATACATTCAATATTGTGATAAATTCTGGTTTCCAAGGGCATATACAAGTTATGTGTACACTATATATATATTCTATTATGTGCACAATAGCATTGTATCTAATAAACAATATAAATATTATAATTAAAAATACTTTATTGCTAAAAAATGCTAACCATCACACGAGCCTTCAGTGAGTCATGATCTTTTTGCTGGTGGAGGGTCTTGCCTCAATATTGGTGGCTACTGGCTGAATATGGTGGTACATGGTGAAGACTGAGGTTGATTATTTTGTGAAAACAGTTATATTTGCTGCATTGATTGGCCCTTCCTTTCACTCATAATTTCTCTGTAATGTATAAGTCTGCTTGGTAGCATTTTGCCCACATCAGAATTTTTTTCAATATTGAGGTTATTCTTCTTAAAACTTGCTGCTGTTTTATCAACTAAGTTTGTGTAATGTTCTAACTCTTTTGTTGTCATTTCAACACTCTTCACAGTTTCTTCACCAGGAGTAGATTTCATCTCAAAAAACAACTTTATTTGCTTTTCAATAAGAAACAACTATTCATCCCTTTAAATTTTATCATAAGATTTCAGCAATTCAGTCACATCTTCAGACTCCACTTCTAATTTTAATTCCTTTGCTACTTTCATCACATCTGTAGTTACTTCCTCCAATAAAGTCTTGAATCCCTCCAAGTCATCCAGGAGGGTTGGAATCAAGTTCTTCCAAACTCCTCTTACATTGATACCTTGATCTCTTCCCACAAATCACAAATATTTTTAATGCCATATAAAATGGCAGCTTTTCTGAAAGATTTTCAATTGACTTTGTTTAGATCCATCAGAGAAATCACTATTTATGGCAGCATAGCTGCTATATCAAATCATAAAACTTGAAATTCAAAATTGCTTCTTGATTCATTGGCTGCAGAATAGATCTTGTGCTAGCAGTCATGAAAATATTAATCTCTTTGTCCATCTCTGTCACAGTTCTTGGTAATGACCAGTAATATGTTGAGCGGAATATTTTTTTTTTTCCCCTGAGAAGTAGTCTCAGCTGTAGGCTCAAAATACTTAGTAAACCATGTTATAAATAGATGTGCTATCATTCAGGCTTTGTTGTTCCATTTAGAGAGCACAGGCTGAGTAGATATGGCATGATTCTTAAGGGCCCTATCATGCTAATTCTACCCTGCCTGTGCAAAAAGTTGATTCCAGCCCTCCTGGATGACTTGGAGTGATTCGAGAGTTTATTGGAGGAAGTAACTGCAGGTGTGATGGAAATAGCAAAAGAATTAAAATTAGAACTGGAGCCTAATGATGTGGCTGAATTGCTGAAATTATATGATAAAAGTTGAAGGGATGAAGAGTAGAGTAGACTTAGCATGATTCTTAAGGGCCCTGCTTCCCTTGTGGCTGAAGAATCTACCACAATGCGAGAGACTTGGGTTCCATCTCTGGGTTGGGAATGATCCCCTGGAGAAGGGAAAGGCTACTCACTATAGTATTCTGGCCTGGAGAATTCCATGGACTGTATAGTCCAGGGGATAGCTAAGAGTCGGACGTGACTGACTGACTTTCACCTTTGTTTAAGGGCCCTAGAAATTTGGAGTGGGAAATGAGCGTTGACTTCAACTTAAAGTCACCAGCCACGTTCAGTTCAGTCACTCAGTCATGTCCGACTCTATGCGACCCCATGAATCGCAGCACGCCAGGCCTCTCTGTCCATCACCAACTCCCGTAGTTCACTCAGATTCACGTCCATCAAGTCAGTGATGCCATCCAGCTGTCCCATCCTCTGTCGTCCCCTTCTCCTCCTGCCCCCAATCCCTCCCAGCATCAGAGTCTTTTCCAATGAGTCAACTCTTCACATGAAGTGGCCAAAGTACTGGAGTTTCAGCTTTAGCATCATTCCTTCCAAAACACACCCAGGGCTGATCTCCTTCAGAATGGACTGGTTGGATCTCCTTGCAGTCCAAGGGACTCTCAAGGGTCTTCTCCAACAACACAGTTCAAAAGCATCAATTCTTCAGTGCTCTGCTTTCCTCATAGTCCAACTCTCACATCCATACCTGACTACTGGAAAAACCATAGCCTTAACTAGATAGACATTAGTCAGCATAGTAATGTCTCTGCTTCTGAATATGCTATCTAGGTTGATCATAACTTTTCTTCCAAGGAGTAAGCGTCTTTTAATTTCATGGCTGCAGTCACCATCTGCAGTGATTTTGGAGCCCCCCCAAAATAAAGTCGGACACTGTTTCCACTGTTTCCCTATCTATTTCTCATGGAGTGATGGGACCGGATGCCATGATCTTCGTTTTCTGAATGTTGAGCTTTAAGCCAACTTTTTCACTCTCCTCTTTTACTTTCATCCAGAGGCTTTTTAGTTCCTCTTCACTTTCTGCCATAAGGGTGGTGTCACCTGCATATCTGAGGTTATTGATATTTCTCCCAGCAATCTTCATTCCAACTTGTGTTTCTTCCAGTCCAGCATTTCTCATGATGAGAAACGCTGCTTATATGCAGAAACTCTGCATATAAGTTAAATAAGCAGGGTGACAATATACAGCCTTGACGTACTCCTTTTCCTATTTGAAACCAGTCTGTTGTTCTATGTCCAGTTCTAACTGTTACTTCCTGACCTGCATACAGATTTCTCAAGAGGCAAGTCAAGTGGTCTGGTATTCCCATCTCTCAGAATTTTCCACAGTTTATTGTGATCCACACAGTCAAAGGCTTTGGCATAGTCAATAAAGCAGAAATAGATGTTTTTCTGGAACTCTCTTGCTTTTTACATGATCCAGCTGATGTTGGCAATTTGATCTCTGGTTCCTCTGTCTTTTCTAAAACCAGCTTGAACATCAGGAAGTTCACGGTTCACATATTGCTGAAGACTGGCTTGAAGAATTTTGAGCATTACTTTACTAGCTTGTGAGATGAGCGCAATTATGTGGTAGTTTGAGCATTCTTTGGCATTGCCTTTCTTTGAGATTGGAATAAAGACTGACCTTTTCCAGTCCTGTGGCCACTGCTGAGATTTCCAAATTTGCTGACATATTGAGTGCAGCACTTTCACAGCATCATCTTTCAGGATTTGAAAGAGCTCAATTGGAATGCCATCACCTCCACTAGCTTTGTTCGTAGTGATGCTTTCTAAGGCCCACTTAAATTCACACTCCAGGATGTCTGGCTCTAGATGAGTAATCACACCATCGTGATTATCTGGGTCGTGAAGTTCTTTTTTGTGCAATTCTTCTGTGTATTCTTGCCACCTCTTCTTAATATCTTCTGCTTCTGTTAGGTCCATACCATTTCTGTCCTTTATGGAGCCCATCTTTGCATGAAATGTTCCCTTGGTATCTTTAATTTTCTTGAAGAGATCTCTAGTCTTTACCATTCTGTTCTTTTCTCTATTTCTTTGCATTAATTAACTGAGGATGGCTTTCTTATCTGTCCTTTCTATTCTTTGGAATTCTGCATTTAGATGGTTAATATCTTTGCTTTTCACTTCTCTTCTTTTCATAGCTATTTGTAAGGCCTCCCCAGATAGCCATTTTGCTTTTTTGCATTTCTTTTCCATGAGGATGGTCTTGATCCCTGTCTCCTGTACAATGCCACGAACCTCATTCCATAGTTCATCAGGCACTCTATCTATCAGATCTAGGCCCTTAAATCTATTTCTCACTTCCACTGTATAATCATAAGGGATCTGCTTTAGGTAATACCTGAATGGTGTAGAGGTTTTCCATACTTTCTTCAATTTGAGTCTGAATTTGGTCATAAGGAGTTCACGATCTGAGCCACAGTCAGCTCCCGGTCTTGTTTTTGCTGACTGTATAGAGCTTCTCCATCTTTGGCTGCAAAGAATATAATCAATCTGATTTTGGTGTTGACCATCTGGTGATGTCCATGTGTAGAGTCTTCTCTTGTGTTGTTGGAAGAGGGTGTTTGCTATGACCAGTGCATTTCTTGGCAAAAGTCTATTAGTCCAGCCACGTTAGTCCTTAACAATAGAATGATCTTGTCCTTTGATGCATTGAAGCTGAGCATTGACTTGTTTCTATCTATGAAAATCTTAGATGGCATCTTCTTTCAATAGAAGGATCTTTTGTCTACACTGAAAACCAGCTGTTTAGAGCAACCACTTTCATAGGTTATCTTAGCTAGACCCCTGGATGACTTGCTGCAGTTTCTACATCAGCATGTGCTGCTTTGCCTTGAACTTTTACAAATATGGCTTCTTTCTTTAAGCCTCATTAATTAAACTCCGCTAGTTTTAAAATTTCCTTTTGCAGTTTTTTAACTTCTCTCAGCCTTCAAAAAATTGGAGAAAGTCAGGCCCTTGCTCTGGATAAGGCTTTGGTTTAGGGGAAAGTTGTGGCTGGTCTGATGTTCTATCTAGCCCGCTAAAACTTTCTCCATGTCAGCAGGAAAGCTATTTCACTTTCTCATCAATTTTGCTTTCACTGGAGTAGAACTTTTAATTTCCTTTAAGAACTTCTCCTTTGTAGTCACCGGTTGGCTAACTGGTGCAAGATGCTTAGCTTTTGGCATACATTGGCTTTTAACATGTTTTCATTGGGAAAATTAGTCATTTCTTATTTTTGATTTAAAGTGAGAGATGTTTAGTTCTTCCCTTTACTTGAATGCTTGGAAGCCATTGAGAGTTATTAATTGGCCAAATTTCAGTGTTGTTGTGTCTCAGAGACTAAGAAGGCTCCAGGAAAGAGCGGGCAAAGCGGATCATTCATTGGTGAAACAGTCAGTCAGAACACTCACAATATTTATCAAATTCACTGTCTTATAAGGGTGCAGTTTGTGCATCCCCT
The DNA here is from genome assembly GCF_016772045.2 of Ovis aries. NCBI lineage: Eukaryota > Metazoa > Chordata > Mammalia > Artiodactyla > Bovidae > Ovis > Ovis aries. The sequence goes on from NC_056062.1 coordinate 6,130,373, forward strand.
AAATAATTACAATGGTAACATCAGAAATCGATGATCACAGATCATAACAAATGTAATAATAAATTAAAAAGCTTAAAATGTTGTGAGACCTACTAAAATATGACATAGACATGAAGTAAGAAAATGGCATCGGAAAAATGGTGCAGACAGACTTGATTGAAGCAACGTTGCTGGGAACCTTCAATTTATTAAGAGAAAAACCCCACAACATCTGCAAGCACAGTGAAGTGGAGAGAAATAAAACAAGGTATACATGTAATTTAGACAGTATGATATTGTCATAAACACGTACATGTAGATCGGCGGATCAGAATAGAGAACCAGAAATCAATTTATGAATACATGATCCTTTAACAGATGACAAAGCAACCAAGAACATATACTGGGAAAAGGATGGTCTCTAAAATAAAAGATGTTGGGGAAACTGGACAGGCACACAAAAAAGGATGAAACTACACCACTCTATCATACCATACAGAAAATTTAGGTAAAAATAGGCTAAAGACTTGAATATAAGATCTGAAATCATAAAATTCTGAAGAAAAAAGGCAGTAAAGTTCTCAACATTGATCCTGGTGATAATATTCTTGAATTTGACACCAAAAGCAAAGTCAACAAAGGGATAAACAAGTAGACTACATCAAACTAAAAAGCTGCTGCACTGAAAGGGAAACTGTGAAATAAATGAAATGTCAACCTACTTAATGGGGGAAAGTATTTTCAAATCATATATCTGATAAACTGTTAATGTCCAAAATATATAAAAAACTCCTACAACTCAGTAACAAAAACAAAGTCCAATTTAAAAAAATGTATATTATGAGCATACATTTTCCTAAATATGATATCCAGTATCTGCATGAAAAGGTGCTCAGTATCACTAATCATGAGGGAAATGCAAATCAAAGCCACAATGAGATATCACCTCATAGCTATTAGAATGACTATCATCATAAGCACAAGATATAACAAGTGTGAGTAAAGATGTGGAGAAGGGGGTTTCCCCTGTGCACTCTTTGTAGGAATGTAGATTGGTGCTGCCACTATGGAAAACAGAATGGAGTTTCTTTTAAGATTGAAAGTAGAACTACCATAAGTGCTAAGTCACTTCAGGCATGTCTGACTCTGTGTGACCCTGTGGTCTGTAGCCCACCAGACTCCTCTGTCCATGGGATTCTCCAGACAAGAATACTGGAGCGGGTGGTCATGTCTTCCTCTAGGGGATCTTCCCAACCCAGGAGTCAAACCTTCCTCTCTTATGTCTCTTGTATTGCCAGAAGGTTCTTTACCACTAGTGCCATCATACAATTCAGCAATTTTAATTTTGGGTGTTTACCTAAAAAATGAAAAAAAAAAGATATATGCACCCCATTTTCAGTACAGTGCAATTTACTTTAGCAAAAAAGTGAAAACCACCTGCTGCTGCTGCTGCTAAGTCACTTCAGTCGTGTCCAACTCTGTGTGACCCCATAGACAGCAGCCCACCAGGCTCCTCCACCCCTGGGATTGTCCAGGCAAGAACACTGGAGTGGGTTGCCATTTCCTTCTCCAATGCATGAAAGTGAAAAGTGAAAGGGAAGTCGCTCAGTCACGTCCGACTCTTCACGACCCCATGGACTGCAGCCTATCAGGCTCCTCCATCCATGGGATTTTCCAGGCAAGAGTACTGGAGTGGGGTGCCATCGCCTTCTCCAGAAAACCACCTAAGTATCTATTAATAGATGAATGGATGAAGAAAATAAAGTATATGTATAGTGGAATATTGTTATGATAAAGAAGGTAGTAGTCCAAGTTGTGACAACATGGATGGGCTTTGAGGGCATTATGCTAAGTGAAATAAGTTAGAGAAGAACAAATATCATCTGAACTCACTCATATGTGGAATCTAAACAGAACAGAAACAAAAGCAAAAGTTATAGCTACAGAGAAGTGACTGACACTTATGGTGTTGCCAGAGGTAGGAATTTGGGGATGGGCAAAATGAATAAAGCAGATCAAAGGGTAAAAACTTCTAGTTATTAAAAAAAATGAGTGAGGAGAATGTAACGTGAGCATGCTACTAAAGTTTATAATACTATATTGCATATTTCAAATTTGCTAAAATAGTATACCTTAAAAATTCTCATGACAAGAAAAATCTTGTAATTATGTATTGTGATGGATGTTAACCAGACTTATTGATCATCATTTTGCAATACATACAAATATTGAACCAGTACGTTGCACATGTGAAACTAATATAATAGTATATATAATATTACATTGATATTATATATCAATTAAATCCTCAACTAAAATTAAGTCAGAGCTGAGAACAAAATAAATGGAAAGTGACTTTTTTTTCACACCAGAGTTAGGTTTAGCCTTTGATTTGTAACTATTAAAGCAATTACTGATGTCTCTGTTTCATAAATGGGCAGTCATTATTTTGTCTTTACCTAGATGTGTTCCTACATCATATGTGTTTCATTCTACACTTGTGGTGTGTGTGCACTTAGTCGCTAAGTCATACCTAACTCTTTTGTGGCCCCATGGACTATATCCTGCCAGGCTCCTCTGTCCATGGGATTTCCCAGTCAACTATTGTAAAGTAAAGTAAAGTGAAACAAAATATTTAAAAAAAATCAGCTAAGAAAAACAAACAAACAAACAAACAACACTGGAGTAGGCTGCCATTTTCTTCTTAAGGGGATATTCCCAACTAGCGTTGAACCTGCATCTCCTGCACTGGCAGACAGACTCTGTACCACTGAGCCACCTTGGAAGCCCACACACTTGTGGAGGAAAGATGAAGTGTTGGTTTTATGTGCTTGTTTTATCACCTCTTCCTCCCTACTTCCACTCCAGATTTTTGTTAGTAGAACCTACTAGTGTATGTGTTTTCATTAGGCAAATGCTGTTTCAAAATGTTTCACTTTTAACTTTTAGGAAATTTATGATCTGTGAGCAGTTGTCCTCCATGAATTAATAATTAGTACACATTGATTCAAGTGATTATTTTATGTCTCTTCTTTATATAATAGTTCATATCTCTCTCTCTCACACACACACTCATATATATATATATGTGTATGTGTGTAAACTACCCAGAGACCTGAGCTAACTGAGAATAAGCATGGTGATATCAAAGAGTAATTTTCAAGAACTTTGAAAAAATAAGTACTATGCAAATAATGTATAAGTATACATGATAGATTTATTTAACTTATTATGAGGGGAGCAGGATGGTAAAGTGATTCAAAAGGAGGCTTAGGAAATGAGCATTATTATTATTATTTTTTAAGATTTCTAGGTTATGTAGAATCCTGAATAAAATCCTAAAGGGCAATAAATCCATTCCCTTTGGTTATAATTTCAACCAGACAAATTATTTACATCTCTACCAAAGTCTGTAAGGTAACATGTAACATTGAATAGTTTGGACTCTGATCAGTAATAAAAAGCATGTACAAAGGTTCATGACAATAAAGATTACAATAATTCTTAGCGAGACTATTAAATAATTCTCCAATGTGACATTGAAAGCACACATAATCATTTTTCTATCTTATTTCCAAGTTTTTCATATTTTTCATAAAAGCAGTGATACCATGATATTATGAAGATTAAATAAATAATACATGTGGAATGCTTTATACTATAGAGTCTTATAAAATGTAAAATTATTTTCTGTAGTTTACTACTAAAATACACAATATTCAAAAGGCAAGTCTGATATAAAGGAGTCAAGTTAGAGTTAATAGTTTTCTTCTGAGATCCTAAAATAGAGACATTGTTGTCTCCAATGCAGGATGGTAATGAATTTCTGTCAACTGGGACATTATAAGCACAAAAGATTAGAGGAATCACAAATCCTTTTACTACCCCAGGCAGATATGTTGCAAAATAAAATTTGGCTCATTTTCTTCCCAACAGCCTGAAAATGATACTCAGCAACAACTGAATTTCCTGCTTTATTAATTCAACAAATAATGTGTTGAGCACTACCAAGGTGCCCCTTGTGTCCTGTTGTGGGGAGCTAAAAGGAAATAAGATTTTCACTCTCTCCATAAGGATTCAGGTTTAACAGCAGAGACAACACAGAAATAGCCAATTAAATAAAAGATAGGGGGATTAATTATTTCTTTTAAAATAAGGGCAACATGAAGCTTTGATTAATTCAAGTGTTTTAAAATTATTTATAAGTTGGTGGCAGTATTTCTTGTCTTTTACTAGATAAGTTCATACTGAACTACATGTGAAACTACCTATTCCTCTTTTTTTAAAATATTTTGTTCTTCTTTTTTATTTTTTCTCATATGTTTAAATATAAAGTAACTAAATAAGAAGTAGTGATTAAAAATGATTATAATTTTAAAAATTGTTTAATAAGATGAGGTTTATTGTCTGATAGAATGTTAGTTTATTTAATTTCCTGGTAATAAAAATAAGAAAATAGACTTGTGTTTGAAGAACCACATCGGAAAAAAAAAGAAAGAAATTTAAAAGGTGAAATAAGGGAACCATAAAAAATGAAAAGAAATCCCACAGAATGGGAGAAAATATTTATAAGCAAATATACTGAGAAGGGATTAATCTTCAGTACATACAAATAGCTCAGGTAGAACAATATTAAAAAAACACAAAAACAACCCAATCAGAAAATGAGCAGATGATCTGAATAGACATTTCTCTATAAATGGTATACAGACTGCCAAAAAGTACACAAAAAGATGCTCACATCACTTATTATCAGAGAAATGCAAATCAAAACTACAGTGAGATATCAGCTCACACTTGTCACAATCATTTAAGTTCAGTCGATCAGTCGTGTCCGACTCTTTGCGACCACATGGACTGCAGCACGCCAGACTTCCCTGTGCATCACCAACTCCCAGAGCTTGCTCAAACTCATGTCCATCGAGTTGGTGATACCATCCAACCATCTCATTCTTTGTCATCCCCTTCTCCTCCTGCCTTCAATCTTTCCCAGCATCAGGGTATTTTCCAATGAGTCAGCTCTTCGCATTGGGTGGCCAAAGTATTGGAGTTTCAGCTTCAGCATCAGTCCTTCCAATGAATATTCAGGACTGATTTCCTGTAGGATGGACTGGTTGGATTTCCTTGCAGTCCGAGGGACTCTCAAGAGTCTTCTCCAACACCACAGTTCAAAAGCATCAATTCTTCCATGCTTGGCAATTTTTATAGTCCAACTCTCACATCCATACATGACTACTGGAAAAATGACAGCCTTGACTAGATGGACCTTTGTTGGTAAAGTAATGTCTCTGCTTTTTAATATGCTCTCTATGTTGGTCATGGCTCCCCCCGCCCCCACCCAAGGAGCAAGCATCTTTTAATTTCATGGCTGCAGTCACAATCTGCAGTGATTTGGGAGCCCAGAAATATAAAGTCTCTCACTGTTTCTATTGTTTCCCTATCTATTTGCCATGAAGTGATGGGACTAGATGCCATGATCTTAGTTTTTGAAATGTTGAGTTTTAATCCAACTTTTTCACTCTCCTTTTTCATTTTCATCAAGAGGCTCTTTAGTTCTTCTTTGCTTTCTGCCATAAGGGTGGTGGCAGTCATCAAATCAGGTCAGAATGTCAATCATCAAAAAGCTACCAACAGTAAATGCTGGCTAGGGTGTGAAGAAAAGAAAACCCTCCTACATTGGTGGTGGTAATGTCAATTGTTACAGCTACTAAGGAAGACAGTGTGGGAGTTCATTAAAAAACTAAAAATAGAACAACCATATGATCCAACAATCCCCCTCCTGGACATATATCTGAAAAAAAAATATTGCAATAAGATACATGCAACCCAGTGTTCACTGCAGCATTATTTATAATAACCAAGACATGGAAGCATACTAAATGTTCACTGACAGAATAATGAATAAAAAAAAATTGGTACACATAGGTAATGGAATATTTTTGTTGTTTTTTAATCCCTAAGTTGTGCCCGACTCTTTTGTGATTCCATGGACTGAAGCTTGCCAGGCTCCTCTGTCCGTGGGATTTCTCAGGTAAGAATACTGGAGTGGGTGCCATTTCCTTTCTCTAGGGGAGAAGGAATTGACCCAGGGATCAAATACACACTGGCAGGCAGACTCTTTACCACTATACCACCAGGGAAGCTCATATTGGAATATTTCTGTCATTAAAAAAGATTGAAAGAATGTCATTTGCAGTAACATAGATGTACCTAGATTGTCATACTGAGTGAAGTAAGTCAGACAGAGAAGGAGAAATATTGTATGATATATGTTTATATTCGTATGTTGAATCTAGAAATAAATTATACAAAAAAAGATGTGGTACATACATACAATGGAATATTACTCACTCATACAAGAAAATGAAATAATGCCATTTACAGCAGCATGGATGGACCTAGAGATTATCACACTGAGTGAAGTAAGTCAGACAGAGAAAGATAAATATCATATGATATCATTATATATGAAATCTAAAAATTTGATACAGATGAACTTACTTTCAAGAAAGAAACAGAATCACACTTATGGTTACCAAAGGGGAGGGATAAATTAGAAGTTTGGTATTAACATACACACAGCACTCTATATAAAGTAGGTAATCAACAAGAGCCTCTCTATATAGCATAGGGGACTCTATTCAATATTCTGTAATATCTTATATGGGAAGACAATCTGAAAAAGAATGGACATATGTATAACTGAATCACTTTGCTATACACTTGAAATGAAAACAACACTGTAGATGGAATGGATAGCCTATCCCTTCTCCAGGGGATCTTCCTGACCCAGAGATTCAACCAGGGTTTCCTGCATTGCAGGCAGATTCTTTACCAGCTGAGCTACCAGGGAAGCCCTAAGTCAACTATACTTCAACAACAACAAAAAATTAGATTAAATATTTTTTTTAAAGTTAAGGATATCACATTATTATAAAAATATTTTATTTATAGCAATAAATTAAAGTGAATGGATAAAGGCCTTAATGAGAAGGTGTTTTATCAGATCAGATGGATAAGCATGATCAAAATATGTTATCTATAAGGTATAAAGGCAAGTATAAATTGAAAGCAAAAGTATGTGAAAAGATGTCAGCCTTGGCCAACCCAACATGGAGAGGACAGAGATGGGGATGTTTCACTCTCCACCACCCTCCTGCCCCTCCTGCCCACCCAGTCTAAGTCTGTGTCTGAACTTTTGCGGATCATGCAGAAGAAATTGCAGCAATAGTTACTTGACTGTATCTTGAGGAAGGGCTTGTAGTGCAAAGCCAGGCCAGTGTCATGAATTTCAGTACTATGTAAACATAAGAACACTGATTAACTATATTATTAGCAAATAAACTAGTCCTATGAAAAGGAAAACTATCAGATACAAAGAGAGAAATTTATATTTGTCTCTCAAATATAAAATCATAAAACTACAAAACTAGTAAAAGAAGTCCCTAACTAATGGAACAAAACTGGACAGAAATAGATACATTTAGAAATCTACTATAGTAGGGTATTTTCAAATCTCTCCCTGAGCAATGGAGATACAAACAAGAGAAGAAGCTTTACTTAATTAATGTTTATAGGCTACTCTAGCCAACAAAATGTAGATACAGCAATAAAGCTATGGCAAATTATATATTGATAAAATAGTGTGTATCCCAGGAAAACATAGTTTATCTAATACTTAAAAAACAAACTAAGCAAATTTACAGCACTAACAGAAATTCCAAAAACAGATTGATTATACTTTTTGCAGCGAAAAATGGAGAAGATCTATACAGTCAGCAGAAACAAGACCAAGAGCTAACTGTGGCTCAGATCATGAACTCCTTATTGCCAAATTCAGACATAAATTGAAGAAAGTGGGAAAACCACTAGACCATTCAGGTATGATTTAAATCAAATCCCTTATGATTATACAATGGAAGTGAGAAATAGATTTAAGGGACTAGATCTGAGAGACAGAGTGCCTGATGAACTAAGGACTGAGGTTCGTGACATTGTACAGGAGACAGGAATCAAGACCATCCCCAAGAAAAAGAAATGCAAAGAAGCAAAATAGTTGTTGGAGAAGGCCTTACAAATGGCCAGGAAAAAGAGAGAAACTGAAGACAAAAGAAAACAGGAAAGACATATCCATTTGAATACAGAGTTCCAAAGAAGAGCAACGACAGAGAAAAAAAGTGTTCCTCAGTGATCAATGCAAGGAAATAGAGGAAAACAAGAGAATGGGAAACACTAGAGATCTCTTCAAGAACATTAGAGATATCAAGGGAATATTTCATGAAAGAAAGGCACAATAAAGGACAGAAATGGGATGGACCTAACAGAAGCAAAAGATATTAAGAAGAGGTGGCAAGAATACACAGAACTATACAAAAAGATCTTTATGACCCAGATAATCATGATGGTGCGATCACTCACCTAGAGCCAGACATCCTGGAATGTGAAGCCAAATGGGACTTAAAAGCATCACTATGAACAAAGCTAGTGGAGGTGATGGAATTTCAGTTGAGCTATTTCAACTTCTAAAAGATGATTCTGTGCAAGTGCTGCACTCAATATGCCACAAATTTGGAAAACTCAGGAATGGCCAAAAGACTGGAATAAGTCAGTTTTCATTCCAATCCCAAAGAAAGGCAATGCCAAAGAATGATCAGACTACTGAGAGAGTCAATTCCTAGGCAGATTGATAAGAAGTCCAGGGTCCCCAAGGAGGAGAAAGGGATCTGGGGCTCTCAAAGTGGAAACAGGGGTCTGGAATTCTCAAGGAGGAGGAAAGGACAAACTTTTTTTTGGTCTGCATTTCTTAGTCTTAATAAATTGCACAACTCAGTTTGAACTGTGTACTAGGGATTATACAACATCAATGTATGCTGCTTAAGGACAGTTTCTTCTTCCTGTAAACCTTCTGGCTAATCCTGTTATTTTAAAATGTAAATTATGGGAGTAGGTCTAATAAGATCTTTAAAACTTCCAGACATTCTTTTGATTCATTGTAATAACTAAGTAAAAAGTATATAACTCCTTTGCTAACACTAGAGGCAGGGGGCATTCTCCATCCCCCTTCTGATGTCTATGTCAGAAGCTTTCTCTATCTCTTTTATATTTTAATAAAACTTTATTACACAAAAGCTCTGAGCGATCAAGCCTTGTCTCTGGCCCCAAATTGAATTATTCTACTCCAGAGGCCAAGAATCCCAGTGTATTTTGTGGTTCAGCAACCTTTCACTACCACACCATTGCATTCATCTCACATGCTAGTAAAGTAATGCTCAAAATTCTTCAAGCCAGCCTTCAGCAGTACTCGAACAATGAACTTCCAGATGTTCAAGCTGGATTTAGAAAAGGCAGAGGAACCTGAGATCAAATTGCCAACATCCGTTGGATCATCAAAAAAGCAAGAGAGTTCCAGAAAACATCTACTTCTGCTTTATTGACTATGCCAAAGCCTTTGACTGTGTGGATCACAAGAAACTGTGAAAAGTTCTTAAAGTGATGGGAATACCAGACCACCTTACCTGCCTCCTGAGAAATCTGTATGCAGGTCAAGAAGCAACAGTTAGAACCAGACATGGAACAACAGACTGGCTCCAAACAGGGAAAGGATTAAGCCAAGTCTGGTTATGATCACCCTGCTTATTTAACTTATATGCAGAGTACATCATGGGAAATTCTGAGCTGGATGAAGTACAAGCTGGAATCAACATAGTCAGGAAAAATATCAATAACCTCAGATATTCACAAGTTACCACCCTTATAGCAGAAAGCCAAGAAGAACTAAAGAGCCTCTTGATGAAAGTGAAAGAGGAGAGTGAAAAAGTTGGCTTAAAACAACATTCAGAAAACTAAGATCATGGCATCCTGTCCTTTCACTTCATGGCAAATAGATGGGGAAGCAATGGAAGCAGAGAGATACTTTACTTTTCTGGGCTCCAAAATCGCTGCAGATGGTGACTGCAGCCATGAAATTAAAAGACACTCTCTCTGGACAAAAAGTTATGATAAACCTAGACAGCATATGAAAAAGGAGAGATATGACTTTGCCAACTAAGGTCCGTCTAGTCAAAGCTATGGTTTTTCCAGTAGTCATGTATGGATGTGAGAGCTGGACTGTAAACAAAACTGAGTGCCAAAGAATTGATGCTTTTGAACTGCAGTGCTGGAGAAGACTCTTGAGAGACTCTTGGGCTGCAAGGAGATCCAACCAGTCCACCATAAAGAAATCAGTCCTGAATATTCATTGGAAAGAGTAATGCTGAAGCTGAAACTCCAATACTTTGGCCACCTGATGAGAAGAACTGACTCTGATGCTGGGAAGGATTGAAGTCAGGAGCAGAAGGGGACAACAGAGTGTGAGTTGGTTGGATGGCATCATCAACTCAATGGACATGAGTTTGAGTAAACTCTGGGAATTGGTGATGGACAGGGAAACCTGGCATCCTGTAGACCCCAAGTCCATGGGGTCTCAAAGAGTTGGACATGACTGAGCGACTGAACTGAACTTTCGTTGTTTAAAATTAGTTAACTTATTTAATTTGAAGCTAATTACTTTGCAATATTGTGTATTTTTTGCCATACATTGATATAAATCAACCATGAGTGTACATGTGTCCCTCCATCCTGAACCCCGCCCTCCCCCAACTTCCTTCTGCCTCATATCCCTCAGGGTCATCCCAGTGCACTGGCTTTGAGTGCCCTGTTTCATGCATCAAACTTGGATTGGTCATCTATTTCACGCTTACTCCTTGGAAGAAAAGTTATGACCAACCTAGATAGCATATTCAAAAGCGGAGACATTACTTTGCCAACTAAGGTCCGTCTAGTCAAGGCTATGGTTTTTCCTGTGGTCATGTATGGATGTGCGAGCTGGACTGTGAAGAAGGCTGAGCGCTGAAGAATTGATGCTTTTGAACTGTGGTGCTGGAGAAGACTCTTGAGAGTCCCTTGGTCTGCAAGGAGATCCAACCAGTCCATTCTGGAGAAGATCAGCCCTGGGATTTCTTTGGAAGGAATGATGCTAAAGCTGAAACTCCAGTACTTTGGCCGCCTCATGCAAAGAGTTGACTCATTGGAAAAGACTCTGATGCTGGAAGGGATTGGGGGCAGGAGGAAAAGGGGACGACAGAGGATGAGATGGCTGGATGGCATCATTGACTTGATGGACGTGAGTCTGAGTGAACTCTGGGGTTTGGTGATGGACAGGGAGGCCTGGAGTGCTGCGATTCATGGGTTCACAAAGAGTTGGACACGATTGAGCGACTGAACTGAACGAAACTGAACTGACTATACATGTTTCACTGCTACTACCTCAAATCATCCCACCCTTGCCTTCTCCCACAGAGTCCAAAAGCCTGTTCTTTATGTCTGCTTCTCTTGCTGTCTTGCAATCGGATTATCATTACTGTCTTTTTAAATTACATATATATGTGTTAATATACTGTATGGGTGTTTTTCTTTCTGATATACTTCACCCTGTATAATAGGCTCCAGTTTTGTCCATGTCTTTGGAACTGACTTAAGTGCATTCTTTTTAATAGCTGAGTAATATTCCATTGTGTATATGTACCACAACTTTCTGATATTTGTCTGCCTATGGATATCTAAGTTGCTTCCATGTCCTAGCTATTGTAAATAGTGCTGAATTGGACATTGGGGTATGTGTGTCTCTTTCAGTTCTGGTTTCCTTGGTGTGTATGCACAGCAGTGGATTGTTGGGTGTATGACAGTTCTATTCCCAGTATTTTTAGGAATCTCCTCGCTGTTCTTCATAGCGGCTGTACCATTTTGCATTCTCACTAACAGTTAAAGTGTAAGAGGATTCTCTTTCTCCACAACCTATCCAGCATTTATTGCTTGTAAACATTTTTTGATAGCAGACTTTTGTAGACTTTTAAAGATAGCAGCCATTCTGACAATCTGGATCTATTGAGATAATATTTTTATTTTTATCTTTCAATTTGTTAATGTGGTGTATTACATTGTTTGATTTGCAAAAATTGAAGAATCCTTGCATCCTTGGGATAAAGCCCACTTGGATTTGATATATGATCTTTTTTAATATATTGTTGGATTCTGTTTGCTAGAATTTTGTTGAGGATTTTTGCATCTCTGTTCATCAGTGATATGGGCCTGTAGTTTTCTTTTCTCATGGCATCTTTGGTTTTGATATTAGGGTGATGATGGCCTCCATAGAAAATGCTTGGGAGTTTTCCTTTCTCTGCAGTTTTCTGGAAGAACTTGAGTAAGATAGGTGTTAGCTCCTCTCTAAATTTTTGGTAGACTTTACCTGTGAAGCCATCTGGCCCTGGGGTTTTGTTTTTTGAAAGATGTTTGATTACACTTTTGATTTCTGTGCTTGTGATGTGTATGTTAAGATTTACTATTTGTTCTTGGTTCAGTTTTGGAAGGTTATTCTTTTCTAAGAATTCATCCGTTTCTTCCAAGTTGTTCATTTTATTGACCTATAATTACTGATAGTATTCTCTTATGATCCTTTGTATTTCTGTGTTGTCTGTTGTTATTTCTCCATTTTCATTTCTAATTTTCCTTTTACTTTTTAAAATATAAAATTATTTATTTTAATTGGAGGTTAATTACTTTACAATATTGTATTGGTTTTGCCGTACATCAACATGAATCTACCACAGATATACATGTGTTCCCCATCCTGAACCCCCCTTCCTCCTCCCTCCCCACACCATCCCTCTGGGTAGTCTCAGTGCACTAGTCCCAAGCATCCAGTATCATGCATTGAACCTGGACTGGAAATTCATTTCATATATGATATTATACATGTTTCAATGCCATTCTCCCAAATCATCCCACCCTCTCCCTCTCCCTCAGAGTTCAAAAGACTGTTCTATACATCTGTGTCTCTTGTTGTTTTTCTTTACTGAACTTAATGATGCAGGATTCAATATCCATTCAGACTAAACATCTTTTGTTTTCTGAAAAATGCTGTTAAGAACACAGAAATAGCATATACATGTGTGTGCAAGTGTGTGTATTCAGTATTTATATCTGACAAAGTATTTTAATTCTAAATCTATAAATAATTATTAAATATCAACAATGGACAAAATATTTAAACATACACTTCAAGTAGAAAACATTTATTTGGCCCACAAGCATGTTAAATGATGCTTGATACCATTGGTTACCAGGAAATTTCAAATAAAATTACAGTGAGATAAAATTGCAGATTCCATAGAATGGCTAGATTTTTAAAGACTGGCAACACCAAATATGAGTGGAAACCTAAAGTGTCTGGGGATCTTTTAGATCGCTTATGGTGCAACCACAATTTGGAAATGTTTTCAGAGGTAATTATACACATATCTTTTGACACACTTAGATGTCATTAACCCAATTTTAGTCTTTGTTATTTACTCAAAAGGAACTCAAGTAAAATATTTTAATGACAAAATGGAGAAGGAAAAATCAAAATATCCTCAAGAATACTTGTATAGAAATACTTAGAAAAACTTAAAACAAAACTAGCCCCTAGTTGGAGATGAATCAAATACATATGAATAGTAAAATGGGCAACCAAATTTCAGTTTATTCATACAGTGGAATTCTCTACAAAAATATAAATAATGTATGATACACTCCACATATGATTAGAGCTCATACATATTATATTGGGAGAAAAAAGTTAGAAATCAAAGAGTAAACACTGTATGGTTCCTTTTATATGAAGCTTTTGTTTACTCACTATTGTTGTGTCTGGACTCTTTTGTGGCACCATGGACTGTAGCCTGCCAGGCTACTCTTTCCATGGCATTTCTCACACAAAAGTACTGGAGTGGGTTCCCATTTTTTTCTCCAGGGGATCTTCCTGACCCAGAGACTGAACACACATCTCCTGCACTGGCAGACATTCTTTACCACTGAGCCTCCAGGGAAGCCCATATGAACCTCTAGGGAAAGCAAAATGAATTCACAGTGGTAGAATTCAAAACAGCGATTGATTGGTTGCCTTTGTTGAGTAAGGATTGACTGGAACAGGAAACTTTCAATAGTGATGTTTTAAATATATTGGTTGAGGTAGTGGTTACTCTGGTTTATGTATTTATTAAGACTCATGGAATTGACCCTTTACAATCAGTGCATTTTGCAGTGCATTTTACTTCTAAAATAGAAAAAAAAAAAAAAAGAAAGAGAGCTTTAAAAGGTTAGAAAAATCAGATGAAACTACTATGGTAGAAGGCAGCAGAAAAAGTTTAATGAGACCATAGAAAAGCAGAACACTTAAGTAAAAACATGTTTCCAAATTGGGAAATGTAAATAAAAAAGTTTTGTGGTTGTTAAAATTAAAAAACAAATGAGAACCAGCCTTAAAATTCCTTGGAGCAATGAAACCAGTTTAGTCATACAAACAAAAATTTAGCTTATTTTACAAGAATAACTCGACCAGATCATTTGTTTATACCTATAGAAATCATAAGCAAAACTTAAACTGCTTCTCCAAAGTAATTTGAAATAACCACTAGCCAATTCCCTGTAATTAAATTTATTTTTCTAATACTATAACCAACGACTGTGGAAATAAACAGTGCCTGCTTTCTCACTATATAAACTACTTTATAACAGCAGTCCTTAAGCTTCGTTCCTCATTCCTTCCTTCCTTCATTTGGCTCGAGTGCTCCTGATTTGTGAGCTGTCTTTTTGGTGTGTGCACAGTGAGCTTACTCCTTGGAAGGAAAGTTATGACCAAACTAAATAGCATATTCAAAAGCAGAGACACTACTTTGCCAACAAAGGTCTGTTTAGTCAAGGCTATGGTTTTTCCAGTGGACACATATGGATGTGAGAGTTGGACTGTGAAGAAAGCTGAGTGCTGAAGAATTGATGCTTTTGAAGTGTGGTGTTGGAGAAGACTCTTGAGAGTCCCTTGGTCTGCAAGGACATCCAACCAGTTCATTCTAAAGGAGATCAGCCTTGGGTGTTCTTTGGAAGGAATGATGCTAAAGCTGAAACTCCAGTACTTTGGCCACCTCATGCGAAGAGTTGACTCATTGGAGAAGACCCTGATGCTGGGAGGGATTGGGGGCAGGAGGAAAAGGGACGACAGAGGATGAAATGGCTGGATGGCATCACGGACTCGATGGACGTGAGTTTGAGAGAACTCCGGAAGTTGGTGATGGACAGGGAGGCCTGCCTTGCTGTGATTCACGGAGTCACAAAGAGTCGGACATGACTGAGTGACTGAACTGAACTGAACAGTAAACTTTTAACTAATTTCTACGTTGGTGATTCACTGGCTTTATTTCTGTTATTTCTGAAGATTGGACACAACTGAAAATCTGACGTAAAAAAAAAGTTTTGACCTAATATAAAATACTTAATACCAGGCAGTTGAACCTTGCAAATGGAATTCTGGAACTGGATTTCAGTTCTACTGCACTCAATCATATGGTCACAGAGATCCCTTGCCAATAGCAAGCAGAGGAGTAGTGATCCATGGTGAGCTATGGTATCAGTATTCCTAAGATTTACACATTTGTTAAATTTGGAAGAGATCCAGGATGAGAGCAATTGTTTTATAAGAATTGAGGAATTGACTGGCTCTTGTCATTGAGACTTGGAATCTCCACTGTCTTGGCAACTTTCCTGGTGGCTTAGATGGTAAAGCGTCTGCTTGCAATGCAGGAGACCCAGGTTTAACTCCTGGATTGGGAAGATCCTCTGAAGAAGGAAATGCCAACACACTCCAGTACTCTCACTTGGAAAATCCCATGGACAGAGGAGCCTGGTAGGCTACAGTCCATGGGGTCGCAAAGAGTTGGACACGACTGAGTGGCTTCACTTTCTTTCTTTCTTTGCTGTCACTGAAATGCAGAAAAGAGAAAATAACATAATCAAATTCATCAACTCAAGATGAAACTCCTCTATACAAGCCAATGTAACCTGTCTTTTGAAGTAAAAGTTTTTCTTTAGTCTCCCAGGTCTTTCTTGAGTTTCTAAGGGCTGGCTCAAGAGTTAACGATTAGGAAATGTGAAGACGTGAAACAAAAAATAGCTGTTGGGTTAGGACACGGGTAACAATTTAGACCATAAACCATTTATATGGAAGAATCACCAAACTTGGAGTTCACTGAAAGACAGAGATAAAGGTCTGACACACATTCTTAAGTTGTTCTTACAGGAAGCAGACACCACCAGAAGAAACTGCTGACTGCAAGCCCAGGAACCCTAGACTTGTTGAAACCAGATTGATAATCCTCAAAACTTCACCTTGATGCCAACCAACACAATACTTATGTATAACCTGATCACACACCTTGCAGCTCCCTCCTTCCCACTGCCTTTAAAACTCTTTCCCTGAAAGCCATCAAGAAGTTTGTGTCTTTTGAGCATGGGCTGCATTTTTTCTTGCTTGTTGCCCTGTGTTAAACACTGTATTTTTCCTTCACCACACAAAAAAGGAAAGTTGGATTTCTTAGATGACAGGGAATTCATCATGTGGAATTAAAACATGTGTTGCTGTTGTTCATGAAAGAAAGTGAACAATAAAATCCACCTAAGTCTTCTCTCTTCAAAATAAAATATTTCCCACATTAAATTATGCAGAGTGTTTCATTGTCTCCATCTTTTATTCTGAAACTTGTCACATGTATTAAGATCCTTGGTAGATAAGAGAAACTTTTACTTCATGGGAATTTTCCTACTTAAAAGAATGAAAATTTACAGTTTCACAAGAATAAAGATAGCAATTTGTCTCATTTGTATAGAAAGTATTCCATACAAAGAATTTATAATATTTATAGCTTCAAACTTGCTTTTGCATCCTTCTACATACACATTAAGTTGTTTAGACAATGCAAAGCATGTTAAAGAACACTTTTTGAGTTATAAGAAATGAACGCATTTACCTCCATTTCTATAGATATGATCATCTACTCAAGTCCTAGGACCATAAGTGACATACTTACAATATGGTTAGGTTGAGTGGCATAAAATAATTGTATAAATTGAAACTATGACTTCTCTAACTTTTCAAAAAATGGCAGATATGAATATGAGAAAATAGTTATTTTCCCTTAGCACTCTGAGTTATCTTTAGAGGCAGAGGTATTGCATTTATAGAACATGTTTTTACATGGAAATTAGGTAGAAAGTCAAGAGCTTTACATTTAGGTGTGGGGCTTTCAGACCTGTTTGGAGAGCTCATCTGTATTAGTACACTTTGTTCTTCCATTCTCGTCTGAAGTTATGAAAAATAAACTAAGCCAAGCAAACAAATACAAAAAAGAAACCAGGGAAAATAAAAATGAGATACAGTATCAGAATATACATTATCTATACAAAAATAAAGATGTTACAAAAGCCCTGACAAGGTTGAACCTCTAAAAAATAACATTTAAAATGTAAGGGATGTAAATAATCATCTCTAACAATGGAAAACCCTAAAAATTAATGTTAGATTTATTGGGGAATATAGACTACACAGTTTTTCCTGATGTGAAACTTCAACAGTGTGTTATATAGAACCATTTGGTAAACTATTATGACTCCTCTGTTTGGCGTATTGCAGAAGATGTATATATATATGTGATCAGTCAGTTCAGTTCAGTCGCTCAGTCATGTCCCAATCTTTGCGACCCCATGAATCGCAGCACGCCAGGCCTCCCTGTCCATCACCAACTCCCAGAGTTCACTCAGACTCGCGTTCATCGAGTCAGTGATGCCATCCAGCCATCTCATCCTCTGTCGTCCCCTTCTTCTCCTACCCCCAATTCCTCCCAGCATCAAAGTCTTTTCCAATGAGTCAACTCTTAGCATCAGGTGGCCAAAGTACTGGAGTTTCTGCTTCAGCATCATTCCTTCCAAAGAAATAACAGGGTTGATCTCCTTCAGAATGGACTGGTTGGATCTCCTTGCAGTCCAAGGGACTCTCAAGAGTCTTCTCCAACACCACAGTTCAAAGCATCAATTCTTCGGCGCTCAGCCTTTTTCACAGTCCAACTCTCACATCCATACATGACCACTGGAAAAACCATAGCCTAGACTAGATGGACCTTAGTCGGCAAAGTAATGTCTCTGTTTCTGAATATGCTATCTAGGTTGGTCATAACTTTTCTTCCAAGGAGTAAGCGTCTTTTAATTTCATGGCTGCAGTCACCATCTGCAGTGATTTTGGAGCCCCCCAAAATAAAGTCTGACACTGTTTCCACTGTTTCCCCATCTATTTCCCATGGAGTGATGGTACCAGATGCCATGATCTTCGTTTTCTGAATGTTGAGCTTTAAGCCAACTTTTTCACTTTCCTCTTTTACTTTCACCAAGAGGCTTTTTAGTTCCTCTTCACTTTCTTCCATAAGGGTGGTGTCATCTGCATATCTGAGGTTATTGATATTTCTCCCGGCAATCCTGATTCCAGCTTGTGTTTCTTCCAGCCCAGCATTTCTCATGATGTACTCTGCATATAAGTTATATAAGCAGGGTGACAATATACAGCCTTGACGTACTCCTTTTCCTATTTGGAACCAATCGGTTGTTCCATGTCCAGTTCTAACTGTTGCTTCCTGACCTGCATACAGATTTCTCAAGAGGCAGGTTAGGTGGTCTGGTATTCCCATCTCTCTCAGAATTTTCCTCAGTTTATTGTGATCCACACAGTCAAAGGCTTTGGCATAGTCAACAAAGCAGAAATAGATGTTTTTCTGGAACTCTCTAGCTTTTTCCATGATGCAGCGGATGTTGGCAATTTGATCTCTGGGTCCTCTGTCTTTTCTAAAATCAGCTTGAACATCAGGAAGTTAATGGTTCATGTATTGCTGAAGCCTGGCTTGAAGAATTTTGAGCATTACCTTACTAGCATGTGAGATGAGTGCAATTGTGCAGTAGTTTGATAGCTTATAGTGAACAATGTTGGATTCCTGAACTCCAAAGAATATTTAGCTTCAGGACCAGGGACCAGGCTTGATGACTCAGAGCTTTTGGGTAGCAGAGTTTTATTAAATTGTGAAAAGGGATACAGAAAGCTTCTGACATAGACATCAGAAGGGAGATGGAGAGTGCCCCTTCCCCAAGTTGCTAGTCTTATCCAGGCCTTACATACTTTTATGAGACCCACTCCCACAACATACTTCTTAAATTAACAAAATTAAAGCTAAGAATAGAAAATTCTTACTAGACCCACTCCCACATTATAAGTCTTTAATTAACAAGATTAGTCAGAAGGTTTTTGTTAAGGAGAAACAAGTCCTCAAGCAAGATATATTGTTATACCGACAAGACAAAGCATTGTGGAAAAAAACAGTTTGTCCTTTTCTCCTCAAGAGCCCTGGACTCCTTTCTCCTTGAGAGTCCAGACTCCTTATCAACCTACCTAAGGATTAGTTCTCTCATATGCTTGCTTCTTTCTTTTAACCATGTTCTTTAATCATCTTTCTTAGGATAAGAGGTTATGAATATGTTTTAATTTATTAATAATAACTACTTACATTAAATATAAATAAGTAAATGACCAACCTGATTGGCTGCACTGGAAAGTAGAGGAGTGGAGGGGAAAAGTAGAGATGGAAACACAAGAGATAGAAATAAATATATTTTGTCATTTTTGATATGTTTACATACTGAAGATAGTGTGGTTGCTTTCCTTTTAAAACTACACAGGATGCAGCATGCTTGGGGCTGGTGCATGGGGATGACCCAGAAAGATGTTATGGGGAGGGAGGTGGGAGGGGGGTTCATGTTTGGGAATGCATGTAAGAATTAAAGATTTTAAAATTTAAAAAATAAAAAACTAAAAAAAAAAAAAAACTGAAAAAAAAAACTACACAGGAAGTGCTATTTATAGGTAATCTTATTTGAAAAGAGTTTTGAAATATCATGAGATAATGCTGTTTTTTTATGTATATATTTATTTTTTATCATTATGACAATAAATATTTTCAGCCTATAGGAAGAAAAGTTCACAAACAGCATATTTCTGCATTTTGTTTCAAAATACTGCATAGTTTTCTATAAATATTAGATATGATTAATAAGGTAGTAAACTTAGTCTGAAAAATAAAATATGCAAATGTAGGAAGTCAAGAAACACCTGGAGTAACAGGCAAATTTGGCCTTGGAGTACGGAACGAAGCAGGACAAAGGCTAATAGAGTACTGGCCAAGAGAATGCACTGGTCATAGCAAACACCCTCTTCCAACAACACAAGAGAAGACTCTACACATGTACATCACCAGATGGTCAAACCAAAATTAGATTGATTGCATTGTTTCAAGCCAAAAATTGATTGTATTGATGCAGCTCTATACAGTCAGCGAAAACAAGACAGGAGCTGACTGTGGTTCAGATCATGAACTCCTTATTGCCAAATTCAGACTTAAAATGAAGAAAGTAGGGAAAACCACTAGACCATTTAGCTATGACCTAAATCAAATCTCTTATGATTATATAGTGGAAGTGAGAAATAGATTTAAGGGACTAGATCTGATAGATAGAGTGCCTGATGAAGTATGGATGGAGGTTCATGACATTGTACAGGAGACAGGGATCAAGACCATCCCCATGGAAAAGAAATGAAAAAAAGCAAAATGGCTGACTGGGGAGGCCTTACAAATAGCTGTGAAAAGAAGAGAAGCAAAAAGCAAAGGAAAAAAGGAAAGATATAAGCATCTGAATGCAGAGTTCCAAAGAATAGCATGGAGAGATAAGAAAAACTTCCTCAATGATTAATGCAAAGAAATAGAGGAAAACAACAGAATGGGAAAGACTAGAGATCTCTTCAAGAAAATTAGAGATATCAAGGGAACATTTCATGCAAAGATGGGCTCAATAAAGGAAAGAAATGGTATGGACCTAACAGAAGCAGAAGATATTAAGAAGAGGTGGCAAGAATACACAGAAAAACTGTGCAAAAAAGAGCTCCACAACCCAGATAATCATGATGGTGTGAGCACTCACCTAGAGCCAGACATCCTGGAATGTGAAGTGGAGTGGGCCTTAGAAAGCATCACTATGAACAAAGCTATGGAGGTAATGGAATTCCAGTTGAGCTATTTCAAATCCTGAAAGTTGATGATGTGAAAGTGCTACACTCAATATGCCAGCACATTTGGAAAACTCAGCAGTGGTCACAGGACTGGAAAAGGTCAGCTGTCACTGCAATCCCAAACAAAGGCAATGCCAAAGAATGCTCAAACTACCACACAGTTGCGCTCATCTCACACGCTAGTAAACTAATGCTCAAAATTCTCCAAGCCAGGCTTCAGCAATACGTGAACTTTCAGATGTTCAAGCTGGTTTTAGAAAAGGCAGAGAAACCAGAGATCAAATTGCCAGCATCCACTGGATCATGAAAAAGTAAGACAATTCCAGAAAAACATCTACTTCTGCTTTATTGACTATGCCAATGCCTTTAACTCTGTGGATCCCAATAAACTGTGGAAAATTCTGAAAGAGATGGAAATACCAGACCACCTGACCTGCCTGTTGAGAAACCTATATGCAGGTCAGGTGGTCTTTTCCAATGAGTTGTCTCTTTGCATGAGGTGGTCAAACTATCAGAGCTTCAGCTTCAAGCATCAGTCCTTCAAATGAATAGTCAGGGTTGATCTCCTATAGGATTGACTGGTTTTATTTCCTTGCTGTCCAAGGGACTCTCGGGTTTTCTCCTGCACCAAAATTCTAAAGCATCAAATCTTTGGCACTCTTTATGCTTCAACCCTGACATCTGTACAAGACTATTGGATAAAAATATAAAAGAAGTATAGCTTTGACTATACGGACTTTTGTTGGCAAAGCAATGTCTCTGTTTTAATATGTTACCTATGTTTGTTATAGCTTTCTTTCCAAGGAAGAAACATCTTTTAATTTCAAAACTGCAGTCATTGTCAATAGTGATTTTGGTGCCCAAGAAAATAAAATATGTTATTGCTTCTATGGCTCCCCTATCTATTTGCCTTGAAATTATAGGAACAGATGCCATGATGTTAGTTTTATGAGTGTTAAGCTTTAAGCCAGCTTTTTCACTCTCCTTGTTCACTCTCAACAAGAAGTCTTTAATTTCTCTTCCCTTTGTACCATTAGTGTGGTATCATCTGCACATCTGAGGTTGTTGAGATTTTTCCCAGCAATGTTGATTCCAACTTGTGATTCATCCAGCCTAGCGTTTCACATGATGTAATCTGTATCATATAAGTTAAATAAGCAGGGTGACAATATTCAAGCTTGTTTTATTTCTTTTCCAATTTTGAACCAGTCAGTTTTGCCATATTTGGTTCTAATTGCTGCTTCTTGACCCACAACAGGTTTCTCAGGAGACAGAAAAGGTGATCTAGTATTCCCATCTCTTTAAGAACTTCCCACTTTTGTTGTGAGCCACACAGTCAAGGGCTTTAGCATAGTCAATGAAGCAGAAGTAGATATTTTCCTGGAATTCCCTTGCTTTCTCTATGATCCAAGAAATATTGTCAATTCGATCTCTGGTTCCTCTGCTTTTTCTAAACTCAGCTTGTATATCTGAGAGTTTTCAGCTCACCTATTGCTGAAGCCTGTCTTGAAGGATTTTCAGCATAACCATTCTAACATGTGAAATGAGTGCAATTGCACAGTAGATCGAACATTCTTTGGCATTGTCCTTCACTGGAATTGGAATGAAAACTGACTTTTCCAGTCTTGTGATTTCTGCTGAGTTTTTCCAAAATGCTGGCATATTGAGTGCAGCACTTTAACAGCATCATCTTTTAGAATTTGAAATAGCTCAACTGGAATTCCACCATCTATACTAGCTTTGTTTGTAGTGATGTTTCCTAAGACACACTTGACTTCATTTCCAGGATGTCTGGCTCTTTCTTCCTTGGTGGCTCAAAAGTAAAGTTATCGACTTGCAATGCAGGAGACCCAGGTTTGATCACTGGTTCAGGAAGATTCCCTGGAGAAGGGAATGACAACCCACTCCAGTATTCTTGCCTGGAGAATCCCATGAACAGAGGAACGTGGCAGTCCATAGTGTCACAAAGAATCACATAAAACTGAGTGAATATACCATGCACGTGAATGACCATGCCATTGAGGTTATTTGGGTCATTAAGACTTTGTGCATAGTTCTGTGTACTCTTGCCACCTCTTCTTAATTTCTTCTGCTGCTGTTAAGTCCTTACCATTTCTGTCCTTTATCATGCCCATCCTTGCTTGCCATGTTCCCTTGATGTCTCCAATTTTCTTGAAGAGATCTATAGTATTTCTCATTCTTTTCTTTTCCTCTACTTTGCTTTGTTCATTTAAGAAAGACTTCCTGTCTATCCTTGCTATTCTCTGGAACTCTGCTTTCAGTTGGGTATATATTTCCTTTTTTCCCTTGCCTTTTGCTTCTCATCTTTCATCAATTATTTGTAAAACCTCCTAAGACAACCTTTTTTGCCTTCTTACATTTCTTCTTCTTGGGGATGATTTTGGTAACTGCCTCCTGTACCATGGTATGAACATTAATCCATAGTTTCTCAGACACTTTGTTAACCAGATATAATCCCCTGAATCTATTCATCAGTTCCACTGTATAATCATAAGGGATTTGATTTAGGTTTTACCTCAATGGCCTAGTGGTTTTCCATACTTTCAATTTAAGCTTGGATTTTGCAGTAAGTGTTAATGAACTGAGCCACAAGCAGCTCAAAGTCTTGTTTTCTGCTGACTGTATAGAGTGTCTTCATCTTCAGCTGCAAATGGTATAATCAATCTGACTTCAGTATTGACCATTTTGCAGAAAAAAATAGATATTTGGTTAGTTGATAAGGCAACCTACATGTCTGTTTCCTTGGCATTAGATATATGGGGAAATAGAAATGGCACATGCTTTATTAAGTGGTGCTCAGCTGCTTGATCTCTGGTAATGAACGATTAGAAATGCAAAAGCCTATTTCATTCTGATATTGCAATTTGAAATCCACATGAATCTCACCTCTTAAAACATAATAAAGGATCACCCTGGTCAGAATGCCCATCATAAAAAAATCTACAAACAGATGCTGGAGAGGGTGTGAAGAAAACCCAACCCTCTTGCACTGTTCATGGGAATATAATTTGATACAGCTACCATAGAGGACAATATGTTAAGAGATTCCTTAACAAAAAAGAAAGCTAGGAATAACAGTATCGTATGACCCAACAATGCCATTACTGGGCATATACCCTGAGAAAACCAAAACTGAAAAAGACACATGTACCCCAGTGTTCACTGTGGCACTATTTACAATAATTAGGATGTGGAAGCAACTTAGATGTCCATTAGCAGATAAGCAGATACAGACCTATGGTTTACATATACAATGAAATATTACTTGGCCATAAAAAGGAAAAATGTTTGAGTCAGTTTTAATGAGGTGGATGAACATAGAGCCAAGTATACAGAGTGAAGTTAATCCGAAAGAAAAAAAAAACAAATACATACTAATGCATATATAAGGAATCTAGAAAGATAGTACTGATGAGCCTGTATGTGGGGTATCAGTGGAGGCATAGACATAGAGAATAGATTTGTAGACATGGGGTTGTAGCAGGAAAAAGAGAGGGTGGGATGAATGGAGAGAGTAACATGGAAACATTTACACTACTCCATGTAAAATAAATACCCAGTGGGAATTTGCTGTAAGATTCAGGAAACTCAAACCGAGGCTCTGTGACAATGTAGAAGGGTGGGATGGCAGACCTATGAGTTATTCCTATTGATGTATGGCAGAAACCAGCACAATATTTTAAAGCAGTTATCTTTCAATTAAAAATAAATAAATTAAAATGTTAATAAACATAATAACAGGATCAGAGAGAAATGGGGAGCAATAATTTCTTAATCAATAATGAAAGAGCAAGCATATTATTCAGTTGACAAAAGCACTATAAATATAGTACTTTGAAAACGTTGTGATCACCAAAGGAACTCTCATATTTCTTTTTTGTTTTCCTAATTATCTAAATCATTTGGGGTGATGCATTTCACTGTTCCATGTGCTTAATTTTTCACAAGCCATTCTATTACCACATTTATTTGTCTAAACTTCTGTAGATTAGGGTGAATATATAAATATAATTATCCCCTTGAGTTTTAATTGTAAAGTTTTGCTCTGAAACCTATACAATCACCAGCACTCTGCTAGAAAGAGCTTCTTTGATCCAATGGAACTTATTTTTAACTTATTTAATTATTTTACTTACATATTATATCCATGTAAGTTAATATAGTCATCCTAAAAAAAAATTTCAACTTTCTTTCTTTAGCACTTTAAATCTTTAATACTGTTACCATTTTAATATTAACCAATCTTGTCTTTTGAACTGTGGTGTTGGAGAAGACTCTTCAGAGTCCCTTGGACTGCAAGGAGATCCAACCAGTCCATCCTAAAGGAGATCAGTCCTGGGTATTCATTGGAAGGACTGATGCTGAAGCTGAAACTCCAGTACTTTGGCCACCTCATGCAAAGAGTTGACTCATTGGAAAAGACTCTGATGCTAGGAGGGATTGGGGGCATGAGGAGAAGGGGACGACAGAGGATAAGATGGCTGGATGGCATCACCGACTTGATGGATGTGAGTTTGAGTGAACTCTGGGAGTTGGTGATGGACAGGGAGGCCTGGTGTGCTGCAATTCACGGGGTCACAAAGAGTCAGACACGACTGAGTGACTGAACTGAATAAAGAGTGATGTTGAGCATCTTTTCATGTTTCTTAGCCATCTGTATGTCTTTGGAGAAATGTCTGTTTATTCCCCACTTTTTGACTGAGGTGTGTGTTTTTTTTTTATTATTTTTGTATTGTGTTGTATGGATTGCTTGCATATTTTGGAAATTAATCCTTTCTCAGTTGTTTCATTTGCTATTATTTTCGCCTATTCTGAGGGTTGTCTTTTCACCTTACAGCTTCCTTTGCCTTGCAAATGCTTTTAAATCTAATTGAGGTTCCACTTGTTTACTTTTGTTTTTATTTCTGGCACTCTAGGAGGTGGGTAATAGAGGATCTTGCTCTGATTTATGTCATAGAGTGTTCTGCCTATGTTTTCCTCTAATAGTTGATAGTTTCTGGTCTTACATTTAGGTGTTTAATTTGTTTTGAGTTTATTTTTGTGTATGGTATTAGGAAGTGTTCTAATTTCATTCTTTTACATGTAACTGTTGAATTTCCCCATCACTATTTATTGGAGAGGCTGTCTTTGTGCCATCGTATATTCTTGCCTCTCTTTTAAAAATAAGGTCCCCATAGGTGCATGGGTTTATTTCTTGGATTTCTATCTTGCTCCATTGGTCTATATTTCTGTTTTTGTGCCAGTAGCTTTGTAGTATAATCTGAAGTCAGGAAGGTTGTTTCTTCCAGCTCCATCCTTCTTTCTCAAGACCGCTTTGGCTATTTGGGGTCTTTAGTGTTTACATATGAATAGTGAAATTTTTTGTTCTAGTTCTGTGAAAAATGTCATTGGTAATTTGATAGGGATCATATCGAATCTGTAGATTGCATTTGGTAGTATAGTCATTTTCACAATATTGATTCTTCCTACCCAGTAACACGGAATATCTCTCCATCTGCGTATGTCGACTTTGATTTCTTTCATTAGTTTCTTATAATTTTCTGTGTACAGTTCTTTTGTCTCCTTATATATGTTTATTCCTAGATATTTAGTTCTCTTTGTTGCAATAGTGAATAAGTTTCATTCCTTATTTTCTCTTTCTGATTTTTCATTATTAATATATAGAAATGCAAGTGATTTCTGCGTATTGATTCTGTATCTTACAACTTTGGTAAATGCACTGTTTAGCTCTAGTGATTTTCTGATACTATCTTTAAGGTTTTCTATGTACAATATGATGTCATTTGTAAACAGTGAAAGTTTTACTTCTTTTCTGATCTGAATTCCTTTTATTTCTTCTTCTTCTCTGATTTCTGCAGGTAGGACTTCCAAAACTACATTGAATAATAGTGGTGAAAGTGGACACCATTGTCTTGTTCCTGATCTTGGGGGAATGCTTTCTGTTTTTCACCATTGAGAATAATGTTTACTGTAGTCTTATTGTATATGGACTTAATTATGTTGAGCTAAGTTCCTTCTATGCCCATTTTTGAAGAGATTTAATTATAAGTGGGTGCTGAATTTTGTCAAAGGCTTTCTCTGTATCTATTGAGATTATCATATGATTTTTATCTTTCAATTTGTTAATATGGTGTATCACATCGATTGATTTGTGTATATTGAAGAATCCTTGCATTCCTGGAATAAACCCAACTTGATCATGGTCTATGAGCTTTTTGACGTGTTGCTGAATTCTATTTGCTAAAATCGTGTTGAGGATTTTTGCATCCATGTTTATCAGTGATATTGGGCTGCAGTTTTCTTTTTCTGTGTTGTCTTTGTCTGGTTTTGGTTTTAGGGTGATGGTGGCCTCATAGAATGAGTTTGGGGATGTTCCTTCCTTTGCAATTTTTGGAAAGAGTTTTAGAAGGATAGCTCTTCTCTAATTAGAAGGGTTAATTCTAATTATCTAATTTAGAAGGTGTTAACTCTTGTCTAATGTTTGATAGACTTCTCCTGTGAAGCCATCTGGTCCTGAGCTTTTGTTTTTTGGGAGATTTTTGATCACAGCTTCCATTTCAGTTATTGTAATTGGGTGGTTCATCATTTCTATTTCTTCCTGGTTCAGTCTTGGAAGATTGAACTTTTCTAAGAATTTGTCCATTTCTTCTAGTTTATCCATTTTATTACCATATATTTGTTCATAATAGTCTCTTATAATCATTTTTATTACTGCATTGTCTGGTGTAAGCTCTCCATTTTCATTTCTAATTTTATTGATTTGATTCTTCTCTCTTTTTTTCTTGATTCTGGCTAAAGGCTTGGCAGTTTTGTTTATTTTCTCAAAGAACCAGCGTATAATTTTATTTATCTTTACTACTGTTTTTATTTTTCCACTTTGTTTTCATTTATTTCTGTTCAGATCTTTATGGTTTCTTTCCTTCTATCATTAAAAAAAATTTTTTTTTGTTCTTCTTTTTCCAGTTGTTTTAGGTGTAAAGTTAGGTTGTCTATTCGATGTTTTTCTTGTTTATAGAGGTAGGAATGTACTGCTATAAACTTCCCTCTTAGAATTGCTTTTGCTGCATCTCATAGGTTTTGAGTTGTCGTGTTTTCATTGTCATTTGTTTCTTGAAATTCTTTGATTTTTGTTTTGATTTCTTCAGTAATCTGTTGGTCATTTAGAAGCATGTTGTTTAATCTCCATGTGTTTGTGTTCCTTACAGTTTTTTCCTTGTAATTCATATCTAGTCTCATAGCATTGTGAGATGCTGCTTGATATGATTTCAATTTTCTTAAATATACTGAGGTTTGATTTGTGACCCAAGATCTGGTCTATCCTGGAGAATGTTTCATGTGCACTTGACAAGAAGGTGTATTTTTCTGCATTTGGATGAAATGTTCTGAAGATATCAATGACATCTTTGTCATCTAATGTATTTTTTAAAACTTGTGTTTCCTTGTTAATTTTCTATTTTGACGATCTGTCCATTGGTGTGAGTGGGGTGTTAAAATCTCCTACTATAACTGTGTTACTTTCAATTTCTACTTTTATGTCTGTTAGTATTTGTCTTGTATTGAGGTACTACTATGTCAGGTGCCTAGATATTTACAATTGTTATGTCTTCCTCTCAGATTGATTCCTTGTACATTATGTGTTGTCCTTCTTTAGCTCTTGTAATATTCTTTATTTTAAGGTCTATTTTGTCTGACATGAGGGTTGCTACTCCAGATTTCTTTTGCTTCCCATTTGCAAGGAATATATTTTTCCATCCTCTCACTTTCATTCTCTAGCTGTCTTTAGGTCTGAATGGGTTTCTCGTAGACAGCATATATATGAGTCTTGTTTTTGTGTCCATTCAGCCAGTCTGTGTCTTTTGGTTGGAGCATTTAATCCATTTACATTTAAAGTAATTCTTGTTATATATGTTCCTATTGTCATTTTCTTAATTGTTTGGGGTTGCTTTTGGAAATCTTTTTTCTTCTATTTCTTGACTATATAAATCCATTTAACATTTGTGGTAAAGCTGGCTTGGTGGTACTGAATTCTCTTAACTTTTGCTTATCTGAAAAGTTTTTTATTTCTCCATCAATTTTGAATGAGATCCTTGCCATATTTTTTTTTTGATATTTAGATTTTATCCTTTTAGTACTTTAAATATATCTGCCATTACCTTCTGACCTGCAAAGTTTCTGCTGAAAGATCAGCTGTTAGGTGTATGGGGTTTCCCTTGTATGTTTCTTGTTGCTTCTCCCTTGCTTTTAATATTCTTTCTTTGTATTTAGTCTTTGTTAGTTTGATTAGTCTGTGTGTTGGCATGTTTCTCCTTGGGTTTATCCAGTATGGGACTCTTTGTGCCTCTTGGACTTCACTGACTATTTCCTTTTCCATGTTGGGAAAATTTTCAACTATATCTTTTCAAATTTCTCATACCTTTGCTTTTTCTCGTCTTCTGGGACCCCTATAATTTGAATGTTGTTCCATTTGATATTGTTCCAGAGGTCTCTGAGACTACCACCAATTCTTTTCATTCTTTTTACTTCATTCTGCTCTTCAGAATTTATTTCCATCATTTTATCTTCCAGCTCACGGATTCGTTCTTTTGCTTTAAGTATTCTGCTATTGATTCCTTCTAGAATATTTTTAATTTCAGTAATTGTGTTGTTTGTCTCTGTATGTTTATTCTTTAATTCTTTTAGGTCTTTGTTAATAGATTATTTCATTTTCTCCATTTTGTTTTCAAGGTTTTATCTTTTTTACTATCATTATTCTGAATTCTTTTCGGGTGGTTTGCCTATTTCTTCTTTATGTATTTGGACTTCTGTGTTTCTAGTTTGTTCCTTCATTTGCATAGTCTTTCTCTGCCTTTTCATTATTATTATTTTTTAAACTTATTGTGCTTGAGGTCTCCTTTTCCCAGGCTTCAAGTTTGAATTTTTCTTCCTTTTGGTTTCTGCCCTCCTAGGGTTGGTCCTGCGGTTTTTGTAATCTACATAGGATAAACTTTGTGCCAAGTTTTTGTTTGTTTATTTGTTTTTCCTCTGATGGGCAAGACCGAGTGAGGTAGTAATTTTATCTGCTGATGAATGGGTTTGTATTTTTGTTTTATTTGTTGTTTAGATGAGATATCCTGCACAGGGTGCCACTGGTTGTTGGGTGATGCTGGGTCTTGTAGTCAAGTGTATTTCTTTGTGTGAGTTCTCACTATTTCATACTCCTTAGGGTTAGTTTGCTGGTGGTCTAGGGTCTTGGAATCAGTGCTTGCACTACAAAGGTTCAGGGCTTGATATCTGGTCAGGAAAAAAAAATTCCCCAAGTGTTTTTTAATGGCATGATGTGAGATGAAAATGAGTACCCAAAAATGAGAAACCAAAGATGAACCCCAAAGGGTAGTTGCAGAATCAGAGAAATAATAATTAAAATAATGGAATATACACATATACATATATACCCATGAGCAAAGTCAAAACAGTCCAACACAAGTAAAGTACAGTAGATTGACCCGGCAAACAAAGCAAATAAAAAAAATTATTTACCAGTTAAGAACAAAACTAACTCAAGCACAAATTGGAAAACAAAACCAGGGAAGGTGCCAAGTGGGGAATAAAGCAATGAAAACAAAACTAACAGATATGTTGAGAGGAAAGGAAAGAAAAAAAGAAAGAATAGATATTCAAAGTTAAATAGAAGTAGATGAAGAAGATTTATATTCATTAAAAATTAACTGCAAGGATAAAAGAACAGTAGGAAAGGCAAACAAAGGAATTAATGTAGAAAAATATAATTGGTTTTAAAAATTAAAAATATAAAAAAGTGAAAAAAAAAAAAACCAGAAGAAGAAAGAAAGAAGGAACAAAAAATAGGGGAACTCCACAGAACTGAAAAAGCCCAATGTTGAGGCAGAAGTTTATAACACCAATACAACATGTGACTGAATATACATATACACCCATCAGCAAAATCAAAGCAGTCCAACATAAATAAAGTAAAATTGATTCACCCAGTGAACAAAGGAAACCAAAATTTATATCTATCAGAACAAAACTAACTAAAGCACAACCTGGAAAACAAAACTAAAGCACGGTGCCAATTGGGGAATAAATCAATGAAAATAAAACTAGCAAATATGCTAAGAGGAAAGGAAAGAAAGCAAAGAAAGAATAGATATGAAAAGATAAATAGAGGTAGATGAAGATTTATATACATTAAAGACTAACTGCAAGGGGAAAAGAACAGAAGGAAAAGCAAACAAAAAATAAATGTAGAAATAATAATAATAGGTTAAAAAATTGAAAATTAAAATTAAGAAAAGAAAGTAACAAAGGAAAACTCCACAGAACTGCAAAAGCCCAATGTTTAGACAGAGGCTTATAAAAACAGTAAAAAATTTTACTGAGGAAAAAACAGGTCAAAAGGTTAACTAGATTTCATAGTGTCAGTAAAATCAACAACTACAAAAGAGGAGGAAAAAAGAAGAAGAAGAAAAAAAAGAAGCAAACCAAAGAATTTATAGAACAAGTCCAAACATAAGAATAATAAATGTTTTTCTTGAGTCACTGCTATCAGAGTCCTTTCCCTCACAGGAAGTCACAGTCCACCTCACCTTCCCAGGATGCCCTCCAACACTGTACTGATCTCTAGACCTGCTATGGGGCAGCTCAGATTCTAGTCTGGTCCTACTCCTGTGTGTTTTTGCCTCCAATGTCCACAGTTACCAGAATAGTGTGTTTGCTTTTGTGGGGGCTCTCAATGACCTTTTATATATTCCATGTACATAGAGTTAGCCTAGTTTATCATGTGGATTTAATCTGCAGCTTGTACAGCTGGTGGGAAAGTTTTGGGTCTTGTTCCTTAGCCACACTGCCTCTGGGTTTTAACTGTCATTTCATTTCTGCTTCTGCATGTCAGTCGTACACTGGGGTTTGCTCCTTAGGTTGCCCTGGAGGACTTGGGTTTGCCCCTGTGAGAGCCAGGTGTGGAGGTGGTGCAGCTGCTTGGGTTGCAGGGGTTCTGACAGCACCAAGTTCTCAGGGGAGTTGGCAGCTAGGGACGCAGGAAATATAGTGCTCTAGAAAAGTATGACAGCCAGTATTGGCCAATAAGCTCCAGTATTTTTGCCTGGAGAACCCCCTGACAGAGAATCTGGCAGTCTACAATCTACAGGGTCGTAAAGAGTCAGACACTATCAGAGTGACCCTGTGCACATAGACACAAGACTTTTTATGCCTGTGGCAGCTCTGCCACATTGAGATTTGAGTGTGAATGTGGCTCAGCTGCTTCGCTTGCTGGTACCCTACTAGGGCCAAGTGTGCAGGGATATGGACTGCCTCTGTTGCAGAAGTTATGGTCCTATCAGAATCTTTTTTCTAGCTTATTGTAGCTGGCAATCAGAAGGCCTCTTTGGCCAGCCTTTCCCATAGCTCCACCCATTCAGGCACTTAGAGGGCTCCCTAGCCTGGGGTTCTTCTCTGTTGTTCAGTGCATAAGGCACATAGAGACCCCCACCCCACCCCAACACCCCACCCGCTCCCCCGCACCCCCCAGCTAGGGCCCTACTCTGTAGATCCGTGTGGTCAGGCACATGGAGGGGTCTCCCTGGCTGGGGTCTGCTCTGAAGTTCAGTGTCTCAGGTGTTTGATGGGCCAGCCTCTCTACTGTTCAGCTGCTGATTCTGGCACGTGGGGAAAGAGAGGCTATAGTGATGGCTCCACACACTATGTGTGACTCAGTAGTATCTCTTTGCTCCCATGATTGCCTGACTTTCCTCCACAGGCATTTCCCACCACAATTTCCTCCCTCATATCCCCTCAATCTGTCTCTCTGCCATCAACAGCAGCTCCACAATTGCTCCACAATCCCTAAATTCCAGCTCCCAGCCTCTGCACCTTCCGGGGGACCTGTGTCCCTATCTGGGTTATGTATGGCTGCGGCAAGGACTGTCTGATTCTCATTCCATCTAGGCTGCCACCGATCAGCTGTTTAACTCTCAGCTGTAAATGTTTTTCCTGTGACTCAGACATTTGCCCCAATATGGCAATTCGATCCCTGCTTCAGTTCCCCCACAGGCTGAGGGCAGGTCCAGCCCTACTAGCACTCCTGTTTTTCCCCCTAGTTCCTTCATCTTACCAAGTTTTACATGGCTCTATATATTCTTTTCCACTAGTCAGATACTCCTGTCCGCTCTCGGCTGGTGTTCTGCAAGCACTTCTGTGTCTGAAGGTGTATCCTGATGCATCCATGGAGAGAGATGTTCTCCATGTCCACCTACTCCTCCGCCACCTTGTTCTCTCTCTAGTCTTGGTTTTTAATACTGATTCATTCTAGTGACTTTGAATAAAGGATGAGTTGTATGTGATTAATTTTTTAAGTTATTAAGAAAATATTTCTGCTTCAAGGAGTAAATATGAAAAATAGTAACATGTGGTGAATTCCCCTGAACTCATACTTTATAAAGACCTCATTATTATTAATTATAGTAATAAATGGGAAGGAAAAAAATATTCCACTGGGACTTCTAGAAATAAGAATGCTGCCTGAAGTCATGCCCTACCATTCTTCAGATTTTTTTTAAAGGTAAAAGAACTTGCCTTTTTATACTGGTTATCCACAAAACTTTTGTTAGAAAAGAGATTATATGGGCAAATGATAATCATTAATTATTATTTATTTTTATTCAAAAAAGAATGATTTTCAAGTCTGAATGTAGACCCCTGTTTTCCTAATTCTTTTCTTTTTGTATTTTTTGCTGTGTGAAGACTTTCTCTATTTGCAGGCAGTGGGGGCTACTATTTTTTGCAGTGGGCAGACTTCTCATTTTAGTAGTTTCTGTTGTTGGGAGAGCACAGGCTCTAGAGCATACAAGCTCTGTAGCTATTGCTTGCAGGCTTAGTTGCCCCACTACATGGGGGAACTTCGAAGACCGGGGATTGAACCTACCTCATTTGCACTGGCAAGTAAATTCTTGACCACTGGAACATTAGGGAATCCCTTGTTTCCCTAAATTTTATCCAAGGTGTGTGAGAATTCAACCTATGGTTGGGCTTCTATTTTAATGGACTTAAAATAACTTTAAAGCCTTTAGCACCTGGGTCTTTGAACTTAAAGGCAAACAGATTGTGAAGGAGTATGTTTATATGAATATATATATATATATATATATATATATATATATATATATATATATATATATTCTAGTTCTTGGACCTTTATATACAAAGGCCTAAGATCTAAAGAATTTTCATCTTAACATATTAGTATTATATTACCAAAACTACAATAAAAATTAGATTGGTTCTTCTATTCAGTTCAGTCACTAAGTAGTGTCCAACTCTTTGTGACCCCATGAATTGCAGCACACCAGGCCTCCCTGTCCATCACCATCTCCCAGAGTTCACTCAAACTCACGTCCATCGAGTCGGTGGTGCCATCTAGCCATCTCATCCTCAGTCATCCCCTTTTCCTCCTGCCCCCAATCCCTCCCAGCATCAGAGTCTTTTCCAATGAGCCAACTCTTCGCATGAGGTGGCCAAAGTACTGGAGTTTCAGCTTCAGCATCATTCCCTCCAAAGAACACCCAGGACTGATCACCTTTAGAAGGGACTGGTTGGATCTCCTTGCAGTCCATGGCATCTCATGAGTCTTTTCTTTTCTTTTTTTTTTTTTTTTTAGTTTTTTATTTTTTAAATTTTAAAATCTTTAATTCTTACATGCCAACACCACAGTTCAAAAGCATCAATTCTTTGGCGCTCAGCTTTCTTCACAGTCCAACTCTCACATCCATACATGACCACTGGAAAAACCATAGCCTTGACTAGACGGACCTCTGTTGGCAAAGTAATGTCTCTGCTTTTGACTATGCTATCTAGGTTGGTCATAACTTTCCTTCCAAGGAGTAAGAATCTTTGAATTTCATGGCTGCAATCACCATCTGCAGTGATTTTGGAGTCCAAAAAGATAAAGTCTGACACTGTTTCCACTGTTTCCCCATGTATTTCCCATGAAGTGATGGGACCAGATGCCATGATCTTCGTTTTCTGAATGTTGAGCTTTAAGCCAACTTCTTCACTCTCCTCTTTCACTTTCATCCAGAGGCTTTTTAGTTCCTCTTCTCTTTCTGCCATAAGGGTGATGTCATCTGCATATCTGAGGTTATTGACATTGTGTCTCTTTCAGCCCATGCCTCTTCCAGCCCAGCGTTTCTCATAAAAGTTACTCTGCATAAAAGTTAAATAAGCAGGGTTCTTCTATTATCACATTCATTTTTCATAGATTAATGACACTGGGATCAAAATTCCCTTTGGCAAATTGACATGCATATTAGGTCAGGTTAGAAGTTAGAATCAAAGGTGAAATGACTTTATGAAATTATATATCTATAGAGAAAAATGCAAGCAAACTTTTTTTTAAAGTAGGGCTCAATATCAACTCACTTACCCATAGTTTAAAAAAGGTGCTTCCTTTTTGTTTATTTTGAAAGAGTAGTTGTATGTACTATTTTTTCAAAAATTGCTTAATACAAGCAAGACATAATTGGTATGGATGACATTAAGGTAAATTTAGACATTTTCTGGGAAATATGGCACCTCACAGAAGAATCCTCCATACACACCTACATAGTCTTTGACCTAACATTTTTATGCCAAAAATTATTGAGTATCTGACATGCACAAATCCCCACCAGTTTTTGTTGTAAATTAAATAGGTACAACATTAAAGCCTGTTATAAAATATATTTCTGAAGTATTTTGCTTTCTTGCTCCATTTTTGCATCTCCCACTAATGCTCCCCAAATGACATTTAATAGTCTCTCTATAATTACAACACAAACATCTGTGTATTTAAAATTGGGAATAATGATCAGTATTTACTCCAATTTGCTTGTTTAATGTGGTTTCCTAAAAATTCGTTCTGTTCCTGATTAATAGACATATTTAACATACATATTAAATATGTAAGTCTGTGAATTATGTCAATTATCCATTTAAAAGTTTAAAAATCATTTCAAAATGAAAGTTGTCCATATATCTGCCAATGTTCCATTGTGACAGTAGCCTCCCTCAGCAGTGTGGTTCAGCAGGCTGTTTCTAACAGCACGTATTTAGCTTCTTTGTGGTGAACTCTTGGACCTGGACCTGCCATTTTGCATTCCTTTTTAGAGTTTATCTAGCTCAATAATATAATTCCAGTAAGTCCTCCAGGAAGATTTCCAATGATTTCAAACTACTTCTCATTTTTCTCTCCCAGGAAAATATAAAACACTAGGACTCCCACTATGAGCCACCAGGGATTTGCCTCAATATCATATGGATGCAGCAGTTTCACTTGCTCTTTTTCTTAAATTTTCTTCTCTGCTGAAGAGTTTAATAAGGATCTAAAAGAAATTCTATAGTATCAAGGACTGCACAAATGTTTAAAACATAGCACTTTGTGTTTATTGATTCACTCTTTGTGGTATTTGTTAAAGTATTTTATTTGCATTAACATAAAATTAAAAACATTAAAAATAAAATTTACAATAATTTAAACTATGCAAAAATTTTTAAAAATTAAAGGCATATAGAGACATACATAATTGATAGATTGATTCATATATTTGGACTTAACTTTAAGGATTTTACTACATCTCTTCAATGAATAGACTATGTTACCCATGTTATGACACAAGTTGAAAATACATGTGCACATTCGCTATAATTTTAATGTGGCTACCTTTATTTATGGTCTATATAAATTATATACTCTTTGAGAAACAAATATTCTCTATATGCTTAATGAGATGGACTCACCCATTCTTAAAAATGGTTTTAAAAAGTGAGAAGAAATGTATTATTTATCTTAACTTCTACATCTATGTGCTGTGTTCTTTTAGCAATGCTGCTTCCCCTTCACCCTGCCTCATCACTGTGCTTTCAGGTCTTTAATCCACAGGCAGCTTCTAGAGTGTTGAAAGTCCATTGAATAGAACAAGACACTTGTTTTTTGGAAAGAGAATGGAAAGAAAGTCTCTTTTTAAAAAATGGAGTATAGTTTCTTTGCAATGTTGTGTAAGATTTTGCTGTACAAAGTGAATCAGCCATATGGATACATATGTTCCCTCCTACTGAGACCTCCCTCCCACCCCATGCCAACCCTCTAGGTCATCACGGAGCACTGAGCTGAGCTCCTGTGCTATGCTGGATAAATGGACCAATTCTTAGAAAGGTACAGCCTTCCAAGACTGAACCAGGATTAAATACAGATCAATCACATGTAATAAAACTGAAACTGCAATAAAATATGTTCTGACATAGAAAATTCCAGGAAAAACTCTTTAAAAATGAGTTTGTGGCCCCAAGATTTAAGCTGCTATGACAGTCAGAGGGATATACATTAACAGCATATGCTGATAAAACAATTGTTATACAGGACCCATAAGTACACCAGTGAGACATTTAAACATGATTTTGAGGCAGAAAAATATATTTCAGCATTGACTTTTCTCTATTTGGTAGCAATGTGCCATTAACCCAGTACACTGCAAGCACGTTGGTCTTCTTGTCACAAGAACATTCTGACTTTGTTCATGCCTCTGTGTCTTGCCCTTAACTCTTCCTCATGTGGCTTGTCTCTCTGGGTCTAAAAATCATCTCCTCTGAAAGGACTACCCACCAGCAAACTGAAATAAACTTCTAACATACGTCTCTCCATTTAACCTATTTTTGTTTAATTTTCTTCATTGTTTATTACTTTCTAAAATTATATGGCGAATCATTTCTTAAAATCTACTAGGTCCTGCTAAATGATTAGGCTCTGCAACAGTAGGTATCTTGTCTTTGTCCCCATGGTACCCAACTGTTGATAAGAAAGCCTGAAGCAACATAAAAATCAATAGTGTCTTTTTAAACGAATGAATTTAATAAAGTCAAGTTATGTGGAAAACCAATAGATGACCCTAAGTATGTAATGAACAACCTGGCTCACTTGGAATTTGCAGGCTGCTAAATTTCAAATTCTAAGTGAATTTCCAAGTTCTTCTGAAGTGGAAGTATTCCTCTCCGTTTTCCTCTGGAGCCTGAAGAGAAGGTAGAGAGAAGCATGCCATGGGAGAAACAGCATGGTGGGAACAGAATTATGAAAACATCAGCCACCTTATTGTCTCTTCTTGGCCTCTCTAGGTAGACTATATTATCCAAGTTTTAATGAGCAATTATTTATAAGCCATATATGACTGCTGTGGGCTTCCCTGGTGAATCAGATGGTAAAGAATCTGCTTGCAATGTGGGAGACCTGGGTTTGATCCCTGGGTTGGGAAGATCCCCTGGAGAAGGGAAAGGCTACCCACTCCAGTATTCTGGCCTGGAGAATTCCCCCGACTTTATAGTCCATGGGGTCACAAAGAATCAGACACAACTGAGTGACTTTCACATCCCTATGGCTGCTATGGCTACAGTTCTATGTGTAGGATCTATGCAGTAACCCTCAAATTGGAAGAAGAATAGCTAATAAATCTTATAGGTAGCATAGGAAGTTTCAGTGATACTTTTCCTTGGGGGCATGCAGACTGCACAATATTATTCACACTTATATGATCTTTTGCTATGTAGAACAATAGGTTTTAAAATCTTAATGACAAGGTTAGGGATGGCGGCCGAGAGGAGCTACCCCAAGACAGAGGTCAGGGGTGGCGGCTGGGAGGAGCAACCCCACGTCCAAAGAGTGGTGGTTGCATGGGTGCAGGAGGGCCGAGAGGAGCTACTCCATGTTCAAGATCAGGAGGGGTGGCTGTGAGGAGATACCCCTCTTCCAAAGTAAGTAGCTGTGCTTTGCTGAAGCAGCTGTGAAGAGATAACCCATGTCCAAGGTAAGAGAAACCCAAGTAAGATGGTAGGTGTTGCAAGAGGCATCACAGGGCAGACACACAAACCATAATCACAGAAAACTAGTCAATCTAATCACACAGACCACAGCCTTGTCTAACTCAATGAAACTAAGCCATGCCATGTGGGGCCACCCAAGACAGGCGAGTCATGGTGAAGAGGTCTGACAGAATGTGGTCCACTGGAGAAGGGAATGGCAAATCAATTCTATTCTTGCCTTGAGAACCCAGGTCAGTAGGTGCCCAATATGCTACTGGAGATCAGTGGAGAAATAACTCCATAAAGAATGAAGGGATGGAGCCAAAGTAAAAACAATGCCCAGCTGTGGATGTGACTGGTGACAGAAGCAAGGTCTGATGCTGTAAAGAGCAATATTCCATAGGAACCTGGAAAGTCAGGATCATGAATCAAAGCAAATTGGAAGTAGTCAAACAGGAGATGGCAAGAGTGAACGTCAACATTCTAGGAATAAGTGAACTAAAATGGACTGGAATGGGTGAATTTAATTCAGATGACCATTATATCCACAAATGTGGGCAAGAATCCCTTAGAAGAAATGGAGTAGCCTTCATGGTCGAAATGCAGTACTTGGATGCAATCTCAAAAATGATAGAGTGATCTCTGTTTGTTTCCAAGGCAAACCATTCAATATTACAGTAATCCAAGTCTATGCCCCAACCAGTAATGCTGAAAAAGCTGAAGTTGAACAGTTCTATGAAGATCTACAAGACCTTTTAAAACTAACACCCTAAAAAATGTCCTTTCATTATAGGGGACTGGAATGCAAAAGTACAAAGCCAAGAAACACCTGGAGTAACAGGCAAATTTGACCTTGGAATGCAGAATGAAGAAGGGCAAAGACTAAAAGAGTATTGCCAAGAAAATGCACTGGTCATGGCAAACATCTTCCAACAACACAAGAGAAGACTCTACACATGGACATCACCAGATGGTCATTACACCGAAATCAGATTGATTATATTCTTTGCAGCCAAAGATGGAGAAGCTCTATACAGTCAGCAAAAACAAGACCAGGAGCTGACTGTACTCAGAACTCCTTATTGGCAAATTCAGACTTAAACTGAAGAAAGTAGGGAAAACCACTAGACCATTCAGGTATGACATAAATCAAATCCCTTATGAATATACAGTAGAAGTAGGAAATAGATGTAAGGGACTAGATCTGATAGACAGAGTGCCCGATGAACTACGGAATGAGTTTCGTGACATTGTACAGGAGACAGAGATCAAGATCATCCCCATGGAGAAGAAATGCAAAAAACCATGGGGATGACCCAGAAAGATGTTCTGGGGAGGGAGGTGGGAGGGGGGTTCATGTTTGGGAATGCATGTAAGAATTAAAGATTTTAAAATTTAAAAAATAAAAAACTAAAAAAAAAAAAAAAAAAAAACAAATGGCTGTCTGGGGAGGCCTTATGAATAGCTGTGAAAAGAAGAGAAGTGAAAAACAAAAAGAGAAAAGGAAAGATATAAGGATCTGAATGCAGAGTTCCAAAGGATAACAAGGAGAGATAAGAAAGCCTTCCTCAGTGATCAATGCAAATAAATAGAGGAAAACAACAAAATGGGAAAATCTAGAGATCTTTTCAAGAAAATTAGAGATAGCATGGGAACATTTCATGCAAAGATGGGCTCGATAAAGGACAGAAATGGGGCAGACCTAATAGAATCAGAAGATATTAAGAAGAGGTGGCAAGAATACACAGAACTGTACAGAAAAGATCTTCATGACCAAGAAAATCACGATGGTGTGATCACTCTCCTAGAACCAGACATCCTGGAATGTGAAGTCAAGTGGGTCTTAGAAAGCATCACTATGAACAAAGCTAGTGGAGGTAGTGGAATTCCAGTTGGGCTCTTTCAAATCCTGAAAGATGATGATGTGAAAGTGCTGCATTCAATATGCCAGCAAATTTGGAAAACTCAGCAGTAGCTACAGGACTGGAAAAGGTCAGTTTTCATTCCAGTCCCAAAGAAAGACAATGCCAAAGAATGCTCAAACTACCACACAATTGCACTCATCTCACACGCTAGTAAAGTAATGTTCAAAATTTTCTAAGCAAGGCTACAGCAATATGTGAACGATGAACTTCCAGATTTTCAAGTTGGTTTTAGAAAAGGCAGAGGACCCAGAGATCAAATTGCCAACATCCGCTGGATCATGGAAAAAGCAAGAGAGTTCCAGAAAAACATCTATTTCTGCTTTATTGACTATGCCAAAGCCTTTGACTGTGTGGATCACAGTAAACTGTGGAAAATTCTGAGAGAGATGGGAATACCAGACCACCTGACCTGCCTTTTGAGAAACCTATATGTAGGTCAGGATGCAACAGTTAGAACTGGACATGGAACAACAGACTGATTCCAAATAGGAAAAGGAGTACATCAAGGCTGTATATTGTCACCCTGCTTATCTAACTTCTATGCAGTGTGCATCATGAGAAATGCTGGACTGGAAGAAGCAGAAGCTGGAATTAAGATTGCCAGGAGAAATATCAATAACCTCAGATATGTAGATGACACCATCTTTATGGCAGAAAGTGAAGAGGAACTTAAAAACCTCTTAATGAAAGTGAAAGAGGAGAGTGAAAAAGTTTGCTTAAAGCTCAACATTCAGAAAACTAGATCATGGTATCCAGTCCCATCACTTCATGGGAAATAGATTGGGAAACAGTGGAAACAGTGTCAGACTTTTTTTTTTTTTGGGGGGGGGGCTCCTAAATCTATGGTTTTTCCTGTGGTCATGTATGGATGTGAGAGTTGGACTGTGAAGAAGGCTGAGCGCCAAAGAATTGATGCTTTTGAACTGTGGTGTTGGAGAAGTCTCTTGAGAATCCCTTGGACTGCAAGGAGATCCAACCAGTCCATTCTGAAGGAGATCAACCCTAGGATTTCTTTGGAAGGAATGATGCTGAAGCTGAAACTCCAGTACTTTGGCCACCTCATGCGAAGAGTTGACTCATTGGAAAAGACTCTGATGCTGGGAGTGATTGGGGGCAGGAGGAGAAGGGGACGACAGAGAATGAGATGGCTAGATGGCATCACTGACTCGATGGATGTGAGTCTGAGTGAACTCCGGGAGTTGGTGATGGACAGGGAGGCCTGGCGTGCTGTGATTCATGGGGTCGCAAAGAGTCGGACACGACTGAGCAACTGAACTGAACTGAACTAAAATCACTGCAGATGGTAATTGCAGCCATGAAACTCAAAGATACTTACTCCTTAGAAGGAAAGTTATGACCAACCTAGATAGCATATTCAGAAGTAAAGACATTATTTTGCCAACAGAGGTCCGTCTAGTCAAGGCCATGGTTTTTCCAGGGGTCATGTATGGATGTGAAAATTTGGCTGTGAAGAAAGCTGAGCGCCAAAGAATTGATGCTTTTGAACTGTGGTATTGGAGAAGGACTGATGCTAAAGCTGAAACTCCAATATTTTGGCCACCTCATGTGAAGAGTTGACTTACTGGAAAAGACTCTGATGCTGGGAAGAATTGGGCACAGGAGGAGAAGGGGACGACATAGGAGGAGAAGGGGACGACATAGGATGAGATGGCTGCATGGCATCACCAACTCGATGGACATGAGTTTGAGCGATCTCTGGGAGTTGACGATGGACAGGGAGGCCCAGCATGCTGCAATTCATGGGATCACAAAGAGTTGGACAGGCCTGAGTGAGTGAACTGAACTAAGTTCACTTGTGACTCATATTCTTGAACCACACTAAAATGTTCACAAAATTTAAACTATAAATATGATGGTTATACAAGTACAGTTTTGTGGTAGATTTAATACAAGACCTCAAATTCATATATAGCTTTTCATATGCTAACAGAAGTCTTCTGCTTTAACACATGTACATGTCTATGTATTTACCTTTATTCATATGCAAATGTTTTTCAGATAAATGTATATTACTAATAATGTGATGGAGATGGGTAATCACATCAATACTTGGTGTTCATTTAAACGTACTATATTTTGAGAAAAGTTATGAGAAATACTTGCACATTTCTATTACCTAATTTCACTATGTATTAGAACTGCTTTTACTTAAGGCATTGAATTGAAATAACCCTAGAAGACAAAACATACAAATAACAAATCCATCATAGTAGTGTAAATGAAGAGCTTTAGAAAAGTTTCAGCAAATGATACTTAGGCTACATATGCAGAGAATTTCAGCTTGACCAAGAGAACATGTTTCTTGATGAAAATGTTAACTGAAAAGTACATTTTCTTTCTTCTTTCCGATGCTTCATCTAGGAAAAGTATTAGCAGATATAGTCTAGATGACTTTAATTGTCAGTGTAATGTTTAGATATTTGCCATTATTTTTATCCTGTACTGTTCTTAAAATGCACGGTAATTTTGTGATCAATCTTATATTCACTAGCATCTTATTTAGCATGCTTTACCACAATGATTCGTTCATTGATTCTCTCTTAGAATGATGGTCTTAAAGTCCTTTTTGTTTATTTAAGCTACACAAAACAAAGACTTCAGCTGTAGGTGTCACTTTACAGAACCCATCACTGCAAAGCTATGGTGCATTGTTTGTACTGACACTTACTCTCTCACTCTCTGCTTAGAGACAACATGCAATTGATTTCAGATTTTTCTTTTTTTCAGTTGGAAGGGCATAGTACTTTGTCCTTCAATTCAGTATTATTTCTCCTACCTTTATACTTCAGTCTTTCCATTGCCTAATATAAATAACAAACAGCTTATGTGTCTAATCTGACATTTAAATTCTTATTTCAAATGCCCTACCAGTCACAATTTTTCTCTCTTTTCATGGATGTTTATTTCTTCAACTTTAAAAATCTTCAGTAATTCCTCTAACAAAGCGGCACCTTTTACAAAAATAAACATTGGTTAAAAAATAGTATAACTAATACTAACTCTGCTAACTTATTGACTAAGATTACCATACTAATGAGTGTACACACATCATTGCTATTCTTTAAGAAAATTAGTGTTCCTGCTCAGGCAATGAATAAACATATTATCAAGTGTTCAGTCAGTTCAGTTCAGTTCAGTTGCTCAGTTGTGTCCAACTCTTTGCGACCCCATGAATT
This sequence comes from Ovis aries, assembly GCF_016772045.2. NCBI lineage: Eukaryota > Metazoa > Chordata > Mammalia > Artiodactyla > Bovidae > Ovis > Ovis aries. Next base: position 6,174,313 of record NC_056062.1, read on the forward strand.
GCAGCACGCCAGGCCTCCCTGTCCATCACCAACTCCCGGAGTTCACTCAGACTCACGTCCATCGAGTCAGTGATGCCATCTAGCCATCTCATCCTTGGTCGTTCCTTCTTCTCCTGCCCCCAATCCCTCCCAGCATCAGAGTCTTTTCCAATGAGTCAGCTCTTCGCATGAAGTGGCCAAAGTACTGGAGTTTCAGCTTTAGCATTATTCCTTCCAAAGAAGTCCCAGGGTTGATCTCCTTCAGAATGGACTGGTTGGATCTCCTTGCAGTCCAAGAGACTCTCAAGAGTCTTCTCCAACACCACAGTTCAAAAGCATCAATTCTTTGGTGTTCAGCCTTCTTCACAGTTCAACTCTCATATCCATACATGACACCTGGGAAAACCATAGCCTTGACTAAACAGATCTTAGTCGGCATAATAATAACTCTGCTTTTGAATATGCTATCTAGGTTGGTCATAACTTTCCTTCCAAGGAGTAAGCGTCTTTTAATTTCATGGCTGCAGTCACCATCTGCAGTGATTTTTGAGCCCCCCAAAATAAAGTCTGACATTGTTTCCACTGTTTCCCCATCTATTTCCCATAAAGTGATGGCACCAGATGCCATGATCTCCATTTTCTGAATGTTGTTCTTTAAGCCAACTTTTTCACTCTCCTCTTTCACTTTCATTAAGAGGCTTTTTAGTTCCTCTTCACTTTCTGCCATAAGGGTGGTGACATCTGCATATCTGACGTTATTGATATTTCTCCTGTCAATCTTGATTCCAGCTTGTGTTTCTTCCAGCCCAGCATTTCTCATGATGTACTCTGCATAGAAGTTAAATAAGCAGGGTGACAATATACAGCCTTGATGTACTCCTTTTCCTACTTGAAACCAGTGTGTTTTTCCATGTCCAGTTCTAACTGTTGCTTCCTGACCTGCATACAGATTTCTTAAGAGAAAGGTCAGGTGGTATGGTATTCCCATCTCTTTCAGAATTTTCCTCAATTTATTGTGATCCACACAGTCAAAGGCTTTGGCATAGTCAATAAAGCAGAAATAGATGTTTTTCTGGAACTCTCTTGCTTTTAGAATACTACAAATTCTATTTTAAAGTAGGAAATGAAACAAAGACATAAATAATTTAAAACAGAAGCTTTAGCTTTCTCCTCAGTTGAAAACTACCCATGTTACTTAAAACACTGTTATATTGATTTTCAGAAAAAAACATTTTCTTTTCTTCATTGTCTCTTGCCAGTATTCTATATCTGACTCTTTTCTATTCCTGAACACTTAGGAATCTCTTTGTCTTTTACTGCCTTCAATACATGGTTATGTGCTGTGTCAGTTTCTATTGCCTGGCCTCATGCTTTTCCATAAAAGCCCTATTATACACAGCAAATATATTTTCATTCTTGTTTTTATCTAATAGTTTTCATATTTCAAAATGCCTATGAATATTCACCTCTGCACACCCACTGTAATATTAATTTTAAAAAAAAACAAAGAGGAGTGATGTCAGCATAATGGACATGTGTGTCTCTTTTCTTTTCTCTCTCCTTTGATTTAAAACGATTGGACATCCATAACTGAAAAAAAGTGACTCAGCTCAGCAAAGCAGAACCCCCAAGGGTCCATTCATCTGGACACCAGTAAATGGGTGGACTGGACCACAGAGGAAGTGAGGAGGCAGAGGAGCAAGAAAAGTGGTGGCAGAGCCAGCAGCAGCTGAGAAGATGACAACTAGTCTGAGAGCAAGCTAGCAAGGCCTTTATGGTAGAGGAGGTAGAGTGTGAAGGCACATGGAGGTCTGTCAAGCTCACATTGCAGCTGGAGGGATAAGATGCTTAGTCTGAAGAGACTGCAATAATTGGAAGAGGGAAAGTAAACAGAATTAGGCAAAAAGAACTGAGGAAAATGTCTTCTTTTCCCTGTCCCAGGAGACATGAAAATCACTCACTACAAACCTCTGGGATTCCCCTACTTCTGGATTCCTCTAGTGAGCCATGGGAATATGCTCAGCTCCCAGTGAACACCACATCTCCTCTGCTGCTATAACTTTCCTCAGATATGAAGGAGAAATAAAGGCTTTCTCAGACAAACAAAAGTTGAGGGACTTCACCACAACTATATCTGTTACAAGAAATGCTTAAAAGGTGATCTATTTGAAATTGTAAGACAAAAGTATGCAAAACTGTGTTTAAGTTGATATGTACTCAGAATACTGTAACTAATTTTGAAAATAGTATGTTAAACTCTCAGCATAAAGACTAAATGAGAAAAGCATTAAACATAAACACAGCCATCACAATTTGATAACAAAATTTCAGTATAAAGAGCAATGTCTGTGACATCAAAAATATAAAAGAGGAAGAGTAAAATGATAGAACTTTCATAGGCTAATGGAGATAAATTGCTAACAGCAGAAAAATGACTACTTATGAGATATTTTATGTAAACCATGATGACCATAAAATACGTATTTAAAGCACACACACACACTCACACACAGAGACAAAGAGGTTGGGAGAATAAGAAAATTATCAACTTACAAAGGTAGACAGAAAGAGAGGAGAGAGGAATATTGGCGGGATAAAATAACTGAAAGACAAAAGAAGAAGAAAGACAAAAGATAAAATGGTAATAGTAAATCCTTACACATCACGAATCACCCTAAATATTAATGAATTGAACTTAGTAATCAAAAGGCACATAATGGCTGGATGGATCAAAAAACAAGACATAACTATATGCTACTTATCAGGTGTTCGTTTCAGCTCTAAGATCACACGTAGGCTCAAAATGAAAGGTTGGAAGATGATATTCAACAAATGAAACAGAAAGAAGGAAGGTAGCCATACTTAGATAAAATAAACTTCAAGCCTAAAAGGATAACATGGGACAAAGAAGATCATTATAGAATGATAAGATAATCAATACATCAAGAAGATGTAATAGTCATAAACATACCTGCTTCCAACACTTAAGCACTGAAATATATTAAACAATTCACAACAGATATTAAGGAAGTAATAGACAAAAACACAACAGTCACATGGGATATGAATATTCCCCATTAACAATGGGTAGATTGCCAGACAAAAAATCAGTAAGAAAATCTGGAACTGAACCAGATTTTAAAACAGCTGGACTTAATGGGCATATACACAACATTCTATCCAAAGTAGCAGAATTCATGGTATTCTCAAGTGCACATGGAATATTTTCCAGGATTGATTATATTTGTTATAAAGCATATCTTATAAAATATAAGAAGATTGAAATCATATCAGCTGTCTTCTCTTGATCACAATGATATGAAAGTAGAAATCAACAACAAGAGGAAAATAAGAAGATCTACAAATATTTGGAAGGTAGACAATATACTTCTAAATAACCACTGAATCAAAGAAGAAATCAAAAGGGAAATAAATGATCTCCAAACAAATGAAAATGAAAATAAATTAAACATTGTGGGACACACAAAAAAGCAGTTCTGAGAGGGAAGTTTATAGCAATACACACATACACTATTACTAAGATCTTAAATAAACAATGTAACTTTAAATGATAAGAAACTAGAAAAGCAAAACATATTAAGCCCAAGTTAGCAAAAAGAGAAAATAATAAGAATCAGAGCATAGATAAATGAAATAGAGGCCAGAAAAAGAATAGATATAATCAATGAAACCAAGAACTGGTTTTTTCAAAATGATAAACAAGTTGAAAAACCCTTAGCTAAATTAAATGAGAAAAAAGTAGAAAATACTCAACAAACAAAGACAGATGTGAAAGTGGAGATTTTACAGTTGATACTACAGAAATATACAGAATTGTGAGACTATATAAACAAATATATGCTAACAAATTATACAACCCAGAAGAAATTAATACATTTCTAGAAATATACAACCTACCAAGACTAAATCGGAAATAAGGAGGAAATCCAAACAGACCAATCATGGATAAAGATTGAATCAGTAATAAAGCAAACAAACAAAACACCAAACACAGAAACACCAAGATCAGATGATTTCCCTAGAGAATTCTATCAAAAACTATAAAAAAAATTAACAATTCCTCTCAAATTCTTCCAAAACATTGAAGAGGAGGGAATAATACCAAACACATTTTGTGAGGCCAGCAATACTTTGATACCAGTAACAGATATGATTACCACAAAAAAATAATACATAGACCAATATCCTTGATGAATGTGCGTACAAATATTCTCAATAAAGTTTTAGGAAACTGAATTCAGGCAACAGGTTCAGTCAGTCAGTCAGTTCAGTCGCTCAGTCGTGTCCGACTCTTTGAGACCCCATGAACTGCAGCATGCCAGGCCTCCATGATCATCACCAACTACCAGAGACTACCCACCCAATGTCCATTGAGTCAGTGATGCCATCCAACCGTCTCATCCTCTGTCATCTCCTTCTCCTCCTGCCCTCAATCTTTCCCAGCATCAGGGTCTCTTCAAATGAGTCAGCTCTTCACATCAGGTGGCCAAAGTATTGGAGTTTCAGCTTCAACATCAGTCCTCCCAGTGAACACCCAGGACTGATCTCCTTTAGGATGGACTAGTTGAATCTCCTTGCAGTTCAAGGACTCTCAAGAGTCTTGGTGTTTTTCTCCAATAGCACAGTTCAAAAGAATCAATTCTTCAGCACTCAGCTTTGTTTATAGTCCAACTCTCACATCCATACATGACCACTGGAAAAACCATATCCTTTAAAGGATTCAAGTTAAATTGAAGAATATATTAAAAGGATAATACATCATGATGAAGAAAGATTTATTCCTGGAATTCAAGAATGGTTCAATATACATAAATCAATAAAATCACATCAATGAAATGAAACACTAAAAATCACATGATCCTATAACAGGTATAGAAAAGGATTTCACAAAATACATAAACCTACTGTGATAGGGTATTTCATCTATAGAACGCTAAGTCATGCCTGAGTCTTTTGACCCCATGGGCTGCAGTATGGTAGGCTTCACTGTCCTTCACTATTTTCCAGGGTTTACTCAAACTCATGTCCATTGAGTTGGTAATGCCATCCAACCATCTCATCCTCTGACATCTCCTTCTCCTTCTACCTTTCATCTTTCCCAGCATCAGGATGTTTACAATGGTCCACTGGAGAAGGGAATGGCAAACCACGTCAGTATTCTTGCCTTCAGAACCCCATGAACAATCAAGATTGCCAGGAGAAATATCAATAACCTCAGATATGCCGATGATACCACCCTTATGGCAGAAAGTGAAGAGGAACTAAAAAGCCTTTTGATGAAAGTGAAAGGGGATAATGAGAAAGTTAGCTTAAATTTCAAGATTCAAAAAACTAAGATCATGGCATCTGGTCCCATCACTTCATAGGAAATAGATGGAGAAACAGTGGAAACAGTGTCAGACTTTATTTTTTTAGGCTCCAAAATCACTACAGATGGTGATTCAAAGATGCTTACTCCTTGGAAGGAAAGTTATGACCAACCTAGATAGCATAGTCAAAAGCAGAGACATTACTTTGTCAATAAAGGTCTGTCTAGTCAAGGCTATGGTTTTTCCAGTAGTCATGTATGGATATGAGAGTTGGACTGTGAAGAAAGCTGAGCACCAAAGAATTGATGCTTTTGAACTGTGGTGTTGGAGAAGACTCTTGAGAGTCCCTTGGACTGCAAGCTGATCCAACCAGTCCATTCTAAAGGAGATCAGTCCTGGTTGTTCTTTGGAAGGAATAATTCTAAAGCTGAAACGCCAGTACTTTGGCCACCTCATGCAAAGAGTTGACTCATTGGAAAAGACTCTGATGCTGGGAGGGATTGGGGGCAGAGGGAGAAGGGGATGACAGAAAATGAGATGGCTGGATGGCATCACCGACTTGATGGATGTGAGTTTGAGTGAACTCCGGGAGTTGGTGAGGGACAGAGAAGCCTGGTGTGCTGCAATTCATGGGGTCGCAAAGAGTCAGACACGACTGAGAGACTGAACTGAACTGAAGTGAACTGTGATAGGGTATTTCGTCTATCAAACGCTAAGTCATGTCCGAGGCTTCACTGTTCTTCACTATTTCCCAGGGTCAGTTCTTTGCATCAGATGGCCAAAGTATTGGAGCTTCAGCTTCAGTATCATCCTTCCAATGAATATTCACGGTTGATTTCTTTAGGATTGCCTCATTTGATATCTTTGCTGTCCAAGGGACTCTCAAGAGTCTTCTGCAGCACCACAGTACAAAAACATCAGTTCTTCAGCTTTCTTTATTGCCCAAATCTCACATCCATATATGACTAATGGGAAAATTGTAGCTTTGATTGTATGAACATTAGTTGGCAAAGTGATGCCTCTGCTTTTTAATGTGCTATCTAGGTTTGCCATAGTTTTCTTCCAAATAGCAAGCGTCTTTTAATTTCACAGCTGCAGTCACCATCCACAGTAATTATGAAGCCAAGAAAAGAAAATCTGTCACTGTTTCCATTTTTCCCCTCATTTGTTTGCCATGAAGTGATGGGAACAGATGTTGTGATCTTAGATTTTGAATGTTGAGTTTTAAGCCAGCATTTTCATTCTCCTTTTCATCTTCATCAATAGGCTCTTTAGTTCCTCTTTGCTTTCTCCTCTTAGGGTGGTGTCATCTGCATATCTGAGGCTGCTGATTCATCTCCTTGCAATCTTGATTCCAGCTTGTAACTCATCCAGCCCAGATTTTGCATAATATCTTCTGCATGTAAGTTAGACAAGACAAACCATTCAATATCACGGTGATCCAAGCCTATGCCCCAACCGGTAATGTTGAAGAAGCTGAAGTTGAATGGTTCTATGAAGATCTACAAGATCTTTTTGAACTAACACCCCCAAAGATGTCCTTTTCATTACAGGGGACTGGAATGCAAAAGTAGGAAGTCAAGAAACACCTGGAGTAACAGGTAACTTTGGCCTTGGAATACAGAATGAAGCAGGGCAAAGGCTAATAGAATTTGCCAAGAGAACACACTGGTCATAGCAAACACCCTCTTCCAACAACACAAGAGAAGACTCTACATATGGACATCACCAGATGGTCAACACCGAAATCAGATTGGTTGTATTGTTTGGAGCCAAAGATGGAGAAGCTCTATACAGTCAACAAAAACAAGACCTGGAACTGACTGTGGCTCAGATCATGAACTCCTTATTGCCAAATTCAGACTTAAATTGAAGAAAATAGGGAAAAACACTAGACCATTCAGGTATGACCTAAATCAAATCCCTTATGATTAAACAGTGGAAATGAGAAATAGATTTATGGTATTAGATCTGATAGACAGAGTGTCTGATGAACTATGGACAGAGGTTCATGACACTGTACAGGAGACAGGGATCAAGAACATCCCCATGGAAAAGAAATGCAAAAAAGCAAAATGGCTGTCTGAGGAGGCCTTACAAATAGCTGTGAAAAGAAGAGAAGTGAAAAGCAAAGAAGAAAAGGAAATATGTTCCCATTTGAATGCAGCGTTCCAAAGAATAGCAAGGAGAGATAAGAAAGCCTTCCTCAGCGATCAGTACAAAGAAATACAGGAAAACAACAGAATAGGAAAGACTAGAGATCTCGTCAAGAAAATTAGAGACACTAAGGGAATATTTCATGCAAAGATGAGCTTGATGAAGGACAGAAATGGTATGGACCCAACAGAAGCAGAAGATATTAAGAAGAGGTGGCAAGAATACACAGAAGAACTGTATAAAAAAGATGTTCATGACCCAGATAATCACGATGCTGTGAGCACTCACCTAGAGCCAGACATCCTGGAATGTGAAGTCAAGTGGGCCTTAGGAAGTGTTACTACAAACAAAGCTAGTGGAGGTGATGGAATTCCAGTGGAGCTATTTCAAATCCTGAAAGATGATGATGTAAAAGTGCTGCACGCAATATGCCAGCAAATTTGGAAAACTCAGCCATGGCCACAGGACTGGAAAAGGTCAGTTTTCATTCTAGTACCAAAGAAACACGATGCCAAGGAATACTCAAATTACCACACAATTGCTCTCATCTCACACACTAGTAAAGTAATGTTCAAAATTCTCCAAGCCAGGTTTCAACAGTATGTGAACCTTGAATTTCCAGATGTTCAAGCTGGATTTAGAAAAAGCAGAGGAACTAGAGGTCATATTGCCAACATTCAGTGGATCATCGAAAAAGCAAGAGAGTTCCAGAAAAACATCTACTTCTGCTTTATTGACTGCACCAAAGAATTTGACAATGTGGATCACAGCAACTCTGGAAAATTCTTAAAGAGATGGGAATACCAGATCACCTGACCTGTATTGAAGAAATCTGTATGCTGAAAATTCTCCAAGCCAGGCTTCAGCAATATGTGAACCGTGAACTTCCAGATGTTCAAGCTGGTTTTAGAAAAGGCAGAGGAACCAGAGATTAAATTGCCAACATCCGCTGCATCATGGAAAAAGCAAGAGTTCCAAAAAACATCTTTTACTGGTTTATTGACTATGCCAATAAACTGTTGAAAATTCTGAAAGAGATGGGAATACCAGATCACCTGACTTGCCTCTTGAGAAACCTATATGCAGGTCAGGAAGCAACAGTTAGAACTGGACATGGAAAGACACACTGGTTCCATATAGGAAAAAGAGGACGTCAAGGCTGTATATTATTTAACTTATATGCAGAGTACATCATGAGAAACGCTGGGCTGGTGGAAGCACAAGCTGCAATCAAGATTGCCGGGAGGTATATCAATCATCTCAGATATGCAGATGACACCACTCTTATTGCAGAAAGTGAAGAGGAGCTAAAGCACCTCTTGAGGAAAGTGAAAGAGCAGAGTGAGAAATTTGGCTTTAAGCTCAACATTCAGAAAACGAAGATCATGGCATCTGGTCCCATCACTTCATGGGAAATAGATGGGGAAACAGTGTCAGACTTTATTTTTGGGGGCTCCATAATCAGTGCAGGTGGTGATTGCAGCAATGAAATCCAAGACGCTTACTCCTTAGATGGAAAGTTATGACCAACCTAGATAGCATATTAAAAAGCAGAGACATTACTTTGCCATCCAAGGTCCGTCTAGTTAAGGCTATGGTTTTTCCAGTGGTTATATATGGATGTGAGAGTTGGACTGTGAAGAAAGCGGAGCACCGAGAAACTGATGCTTTTGAACTGTGGTGTTGGAGAAGACTCTTGAGGGTTGCTTGGACTGCAAGGAGATCCAACCAGCCCATCCTAAAGGAGATCAGTCCTGGGTATTCATTGGAAGGATTGATGCTGAGACTCAGACTCCAATACTTTGGCCACCTCATGTGAAGAGTTGACTCATTGGAAAAGGCCCTGATGCTGGGAAGGATTGAGGGCAGGAGGAGAAGGGCATGACAGAAGATGAGATGTCTGGATGGCATCAGCGACTCCATGGACATGAGTTTGAGTGAACTCCGGGAGTTGGTGATGGACAGGGAGGCCGGTCGTGCTGCACTTCATGGGGTTGCAAATAGTCGGACCTGACTGCGTGACTGAACTGAACTGAACTGAAGTTAGACAAACAGCACGACAATACTTCTTACCCAATTTTGAACCAGTCCTTTGTTCCATGTCTTGTTCTAGTGTTGCTTCTTGACTTGCATACAAGTTTCTCAGGAGGCAAGTAAGCTGATCAGGAATTCTCATCTTTTTAAGAATTCCCCACATTCTGTTATCCACACAGTCAAGGACTTTAGCCTAGTAAATGAAGCAGAAGTACATGCTTTTCTGCAACTCCCTTGCTTTTTCTATGATCCAAAAGATGGTGGCAATTTAATCTCTGGTTCCTCTGCTTTTTCTAAACCCAACTTGTACACCTGGAAGTTCTTGATTCATGTACTGTTTGAAACTAGTTTGAAGGATTTTGAACATTACCTTAACTGGCATGTGAAATGAGTGCAATTCTATGGTAGTCTGGTCGTTCTTTGGCATTGCCCTTCTTTGGGATTGGAATGAAAATTGAACTTTTTCTAGTTCTGTGGCTGTTACTGACTTTTCCAAATTTGCTAGCATAATTTTAAATATCTCAGTTGAAATTTCATTGCTTCCTCTAGCTCTTTTTGTGGTAATGCTTCTAAGAATTACTAAGGCCCATTTGCCTTTACTATCCAGGATGTCTAGCACTAGGTGAATGACCACACCACCATGATTATCTAGGTCATAAGACCTTTTTTGTACAGTTCTTCTGTACAAAAGATACAGAAGAAAAAATTCATAATAATAGAGGTAATAGGTGACAAACCTACAGCTAACATTATACTCACTACTATACTCTCCGTTCTCATTCTGATGTCTATGTCAGAAGCTTTCTCATCTTTTATCCCTGTAATAAAACTTCTGCCACACAAAGTTTTGAGTGTTTGACGCCTGGTCCTTGGTCCTGAAGCTAAATCTTCTTTGGAGATCATGAATCGAACACCATTCACTGTAAGCTATCAAATGCAGGTCACTCTTGTTAAACTAGAATCTCATTGGAATGGTTTTGAAATGAACTGTTTAACCCTTCTATAATATGTTTTTTGCTCATTGAAATTGTGTATTTTTAAAGGCATTTTTTCTGCAATATATCTTCAAGATACAGAAGCATATTCAATTAAATTTAAGATCTTATTATTTGGAAGTCTATGGCATCTATTTTTTTGTTTCATAGCTATTTTTTCCTAAGCTTAAATAGAGTGACATTTCTGTTACATAGTTTTCTACTTTTATAACTTATTTCTTGACTCAATTCCAATACTGTGATATTAAGACTAGGACATTAATTATCATAGTTCATCAGGTTATGATAGTACCTATGAAAGCAATATAAAATAAATGCTATGAAACGAAACTAAAGTTTTGGTATCAGAGAATCTAAATGACATCAGGATATATTTTTCCTCTACTTCAAAGATTCAAATATTTCAGTACTGTTATTTTGCAAGAGTTTATATATTATCTCTATCAGACAGAAAGAGATTTTTCAATTAAAAAAAAGCAAGTTACCATCTAACATCATGTATGTAAGTTTTCTTTCCCAGAGGGTGAAAAATAGAATTAAAATATTCTAAACATATTAATATTTTCTCTTATTTTAAAAACATCTTACTTATTAATTTGGCTGTGCTGTGTCCTTGTTTCTGTATGCAGGCTTTCTGTCTAGTTGTGGCGAGTGGGGGCTATCCTCAGTTGTGGTGCATGGGCTTCTCACTGTGGTGACCTCTCTTGTTGCAAAAGCCATTGTGACTCACAGGCTCTACAGCATGGGCTCAGTAATTATGGCACTGGGCTTAACTGCTCCATGGCGTGTGGAACCTTCCCAAATCAGGGATAGAATCCATGTCCCTGCACTGGCAAGCAGATTCTTAACTACGGAAGTCCATATTAATATTTTTTACTGAATAGGGGCAATAAAAGTCTGCATTCATTTCCCAAATAAATAAATAAAAGGATAGAATGAGGTTTCCTTTCTTATTTTTGTAAGTTTTGTATATAACAAGATTATCTAAAGATGAAAAGACAAGGCTGTCCCATATTTTACCTATTTTATACTTACATAGAGGAGAACGTTCACTTTCTCCTTAGATTTCCCTTTTGAGATTTAATTGAAAAGGAATATTAATGTATTGACTCGCTGAATGCATTCCAATTTGTATGTATACATTGTTTTTTGTACCCACACCCTAACAATTTAGCCAAAAGAATATTTAAAAGAGAAATCTAAAGCATAAAAATAAATGCCCTTGTAGAAAATACACAGTCAATAAATGGAGTTAATAGGTTAAGTCTAAGGACACAGACATGTAAATTGCTTTTATCCCATTAAGAGAATAATAGGTGAAGTCAGAGAACACTATGCTTATTTTGTAGTGTATTTGAGATGCTAAAAACTACTCGATTTAGACATACTCAAGAGCTTTATAGATTAATAACTATCCACAATTTCTATCAGAAATGTCTAAAACACAAACTTATGAGCAGTAATGTACAACCAAAATCACCAAAGAATGTATAATCATATTATACTATCAACAAAAGGATTATTTTAAGAAAATGAAAATAATAATAAAAAGAATTTTCAGTAGTGAAAACAATCTCATGGATATACAAGTCACAGGATATAAAGGAATACTGTAGTTTCTTACCAATTAAGTGTCATCCAAGGATATGAATTTTATACCTCCAAGGGAATTGTTTGAACATACCAATTGACTAGGCTGAAATGCTTAGACTTTCATGCCTATTTCCATAAGGCAAACTGAATATTACATCAGTAAAATAAAGTAAAATGCCTTATGCACATTGGAATCTTGCTCATTTAATGTATAAAGATGCTGCTCTTAAATGAATAGCATGTTGGGAGATGTAAAGCAGAAAGTGTACTGGGCTTTTATGAGGTAGAGAACATGGCATTTAATGGTATGGTATAGGATATATAAGGATCATTTAAGAATATCTAGATTTCCAGGATTTTGAATTAAGTAAGAAAGGATGCTGGGAGGATGGGGGCAGGAGGAGAAGGGGACGACAGAGGATGAGATGGCTAGATGGCATCACTGACTCAATGGACGTGAGTCTGAGTGAACTCTGGGAGTTGGTGATGGACAGGGAGGCCTGGCGTGCTGCGATTCATGGTGTCACAAAGAGTTGGACAAGACTGAGCGACTGAACTGAACTGAATTGAACTGAAGAGAAGAAGGAGAAGTTAGTTTTAAAGCATTAATCCATTTGAATGTTATTCCTATGAGGAGGAGTCTAAAAGGCCAAGGAAATAAAAATTTAAATAGATATTTTATGGCAGTGTTGGCTGAATGGTCCCTATTTTTAGCAATACTAATGACTGTGTAAAATTTTATATTTGCATAAAAATAAGTTTATGACAAAGCACTTTGGTACAGTTTAATAGATAGATGTGCTTGGGGGTGGTGGTGGTGGTGTATGTGATACGATGATAAAAGTTGGAATGGAAAGAAGGGGAGTGAAAAAAAATCAGAAATGATTCAGCTCTCTTAAAGAATTCAATTTGGTTAAAAAGAAACACATATGCAGACAATAACAACAACACCAACAACGAATAATTACAGTGCAGTTCATCATGACATCAGTGCCAAAAGCAGGTATATTCAACTGAGTTAGACCTATTCAAGAAAAGAAGAGGTTACTTATGCCTTTATGGCCCATATTCCTTAATGGAAGTTGTTAAATTTGACCTTGGTGTAAATGATTGCTTGGAGCTTTAATATGTAAAGGAAGTAGGGAGAAAATTCCAGCTGGAAAAGTGAGGGTAAAGAGAATAAAGTTGAGAGGAGATCAAGATAGAATAGGAGGATCTGGAACTCACTTTTCCCTATAAATACATAGAAACTAAACCTACATTTCAAATAATTCTCACTGAAAACTAACTAGGGGTTGACAGACTCCTAGACAGCATTGGCTAGGAAAGATTCACATAGGAATCAAGTAAGTAAGGAAGGGAAGTGAACTAGTTTGGACCTGGTCCCCTGGGAAGAAGAAAAAGGGGATTACAAAGGCAATGATCCCCTTGGGGAGTATGTGGTCCAGGCCCATATTGGATGCCCTATCCCTGGGACCCATCACTGCTGCTGCTCCTAAGTCACTTCAGTTGTAGCGGACTCTTGTGACCCCATAGACGGCAGCCCACCAGGCTCCCCCATCCCTGGGATTCTCCAGGCAAGAACACTGGAGTGGATTGCCATTTCCTTCTCCAATGCACAAAAGTGAAAAGTCAAAGTGAAGTCGGTCAGTCGTGTCTGACTCAGCGACCCGATGGACTGCAGCCCACCAGGCTCCTCCATCCATGGGAGTTTCCAGGCAAGAGTACTGGAGTGGGATGCCGTCGCCTTCTCCAGGGACCCATCACTAGGGAAGATAAATCCCCTTGTCTGATTGGAAGGCCTGGCAAGACAAAAAGAGGGCTCTGGGTCATCCCCATGCACCAGCCCCAAGCATGCTGCATCCTGCGTCAGACATAGACTGGCGATTCAATTCTTACATGATAGTATACATGTTAGAATGTCATTCTCCCAAATCATCCCACCCTCTCCCTCTCCCTCTGAGTCCAAAAGTCCGTTATACACATCTGTGTCTCTTTCCCTGTATTGCATACAGGGTCGTCATTGCCATCTTCCTAAATTCCATATATATGTGTTAGTATACTGTATTGGTGTTTTTCTTTCTGGCTTACTTCACTCTGTATAATCGGCTCCAGTTTCATCCATCTCATCAGAACTGATTCAAATGAATTCTTTTTAACGGCTGAGTAATACTCCATTGTGTATATGTACCACAGCTTTCTTATCCATTCATCTGCTGATGGACATCTAGGTTGTTTCCATGTCCTGGCTATTATAAACAGTGCTGCGATGAACATTGGGGTACATGTGTCTCTTTCAATTCTGGTTTCCTCGGTGTGTATGCCCAGAAGTGGGATTGCTGGGTCATAAGGTAGTTCTATTTGCAATTTTTTAAGGAATCTCCACACTGTTCTCCATAGTGGCTGTACTAGTTTGCATTCCCACCAACAGTGTAGGAGGGTTCCCTTTTCTCCACACCCTCTCCAGCATTTATTGCTTGCAGATTTTTGGATCGCAGCCATTCTGACTGGTGTGAAGTGGTACCTCATTGTGGTTTTGATTTGCATTTATCTAATAATGAGTGATGTTGAGCATCTTTTCATGTGTTTGTTAGCCATCCGTATGTCTTCTCTGGAGAAATGTCTATTTAGTTTTTTGGCCCATTTTTTGATAGGGTCGTTTATTTTTCTGGAGTTGAGCTGCAGAAGTTGCTTGTATATTTTTGAGATTAGTTGTTTGTCAGTTGCTTCATTTGCTATTATTTTCTCCCATTCAGAAGGCTGTCTTTTCACCTTGCTTATATTTTCCTTTGTTGTGCAGAAGCTTTTAATTTTAATTAGATCCCATTTGTTTATTTTTGCTTTTATTTCCAGAATTCTGGGAGGTGGATCATAGAGGATCCTGCTGTGATTTATGTCTGAGAGTGTTTTGCCTATGTTCTCCTCTAGGAGTTTTATAGTTTCTGATCTTACATTTAGATCTTTAATCCATTTTGAGTTTATTTTTGTGTGCGGTGTTAGAAAGTGATCTAGTTTCATTCTTTTACAAGTGGTTGACCAGTTTTCCCAGCACCACTTGTTAAAGAGATTGTCTTTACTCCATTGTATATTCTTGCCTCCTTTGTCAAAGATAAGGTGTCCATATGTGTGTGGATTTATCTCTGGGCTTTCTATTTTGTTCCATTGATCTATATGTCTGTCTTTGTGCCAGTACCATACTGACCCAGAAAGATGTTCTGGGGAGGGAGGTGGGAGGGGGTTCATGTTTGGGAATGCATGTAAGAATTAAAGATTTTAAAATTAAAAAAATAAAAAACTAAAAATAAAAAAAAAATAAATTAAAAAAAAAAAGAGGGCTCTGGGAAGCCTGGACTCTGCTTGTGAGGAGGGTGCACCTTGTGTTTGAGGACTCTGCTTGGGAAGAGAGGGTAGGTTGAAACTGCATAAGGTATTGGTCTGTTTCTCACAACCAACCAACCCAGCACACCTCAGCCTGAAAGGAGTTATCACTCTGACCCCACATGCTTCAGGGTACAGCTTTACCCTGGCACAAAGTCTGCCAGGGTTAAGGGGAAAACTAAGTTGGAGGAACAAAGGTGACTCAGACCCAGAGATGTCTGAGTCTTACCAGCAGCCAGGTAAGACTGCTGTGAGCAGCAGCTATCACTGGTGTGTGGGCAGTCTATAAAGGGGTGCTCCAACATAACGACACCACTTCAATAACACAATAGGTAAATGTTTTGTCAACATCCGCTGGATCATCACAAAAGCAAGAAAGTTCCAGAAAAACATCCATTTCTGCTTTACTGATTATGCCAAAGCCGTTGACTGTGTGGATCACAATAAACTAGAAAATTCTGAAAGAGATGGGAATACCAGACTACCTGACCTGCCTCTTGAGAAACCTGTATGCAGGTCAGGAGGCAACAGTTAGAACTGGACATGGAACAATAGATTGGTTCCAAATAGGAAAAGGAATATGTCAAGGCTGTGTATTATCACCCTGCTTATTTAACTTATATGCAGAGTACATCATGAGAAACGCTGGGTTGGAAGAAGCACAAGCTGGAATCAAGATTGCCGGGAGAAATATCAATAGCCTCAGATATGCAGATGACACCACCATTGTGGCAGAAAGTGAAGAGGAACTAAAGAGCCTCTTGATGAAATTGATAGAGGAGAGTGAGAAAATTGGCTTAAAGCTCAACATTTAGAAAACTAAGGACATGGCATCTGGCCCCATCACTTCATGGGAAATAGATGGGGAAACTGTCAGATTTTATTTTGGGGGGCTCCAAATTCACTACAGATGGTGATTGCATCCATGAAATTAAAAGACGCTTACTCTGTAGAAGGAAAGTTATGACCAACCTAGATAGCATATTCAAAAGCAGAGACATCACTTTGTCAACAAAGGTCTATTTGTCAAGGCTGTGGTTTTTCTGGTGGTCATGTATGGATGTGAGAGTTGGACTATAAGGAAAGCTGAGTGCCAAAGAATTGATGATTTTGAACTGTGGTGCTGGAGAAGACTCCTGAGAGTCCCTTGGACTGTAAGGAGATCCAACCAGTCCATCCTAAAGGAGATCAGTCCTGGGTGTTTATTGGAAGGACTGATGTTGAAGCTGAAACTCCAATACTTTGGCCACCTGATGAGAAGAGCTGACTCATTTGAAAAGACCCTGGTGCTGGGAAAGATTGAGGGCAAAGGGAGAATGGGACGATAGAGGATAAAATGGTTGGATGGCATCAGCGACTCAATGGACATGGGTTTGGATGGACTCTGGTAGTTGGTGATGGAGAGGGAGGCCTGGCGTGCTGCCGTTCATGTGGTCGTAAAGAGTCGGACACGACTGAGCGACTAAACTGAACTGAACTTATTTAACTTCAAAATGTCAGAGAAACTTTAGGAAAAATGGCAGAGGAACTAGTCTCAATTGAAAGAGCAAAAGAAACCCCCCGAAAGAATGAATAATAAAACAGAAGTATACAATTTCCCAGATAAAGAACTCTAAGTATTAGTAAGAAGAATGCTAATTGAATTAAGAGAAAGAGTAGATTAATGTAGTGAGGATTTAAGAAGTAACTGGGATATATTTTAAAAAGAAAATGAAATGAAAGATACAACAGCTGAAATGAAAAGAAAAAGAAAAAAGCACATTATATCAAATGAACTGCAGGGATACAGAGCACCTAGTGAAGTTTTCATCTATTATCGCCTCAAGTATTTTCTCATGCCCTTTCTTTTTGTCTTATTCTTTGGAACACCTATGATTCAAATGTTGGGGCATTTAACATTGTCCCAGTGGTTTCTTTAGGCTGTCCTCATTTCTTTTAATTCTTTTTTCTTCTCTGTTTCATTTATTGCCACCATTCTATCTTCCACCTCACTTATCTTCTGCCTCAGTTATTCTACTCTTGGTTCCCTCCAGGGTGCTTTTAATCTTGGTTATTGCATTGTTCATTATTGATTGACACTGTATTTCTTCTACGTCCTTATTAAACATTTCTTGCATCTTCTTAATCATTGTCTTTAGTCTATTTAGTAACTTCACTTTGTTTTCAAGATTTTGGATCATCTTTACCACCATTATTCTGAATTCTTTTTAAGGTAGACTCCCTATCTCCTTCTGTTTTGTTAGGTTTAGTGGGTTTTTATCATATTCCTTCACCTGATGAATATTTCTCTGCCTTTTCATTTTGTTTACATTGCTGTGTTTGGGGTACCCTTTCTGCAGGCTGGAATTTCATGGTTCCTCTTATTTGTGGAGTCTGCTCCCTCTGGGTGGGGTTGGACTAGTGGTTTGTCAAGGTTTCCTTGTTGGGAGATCTTGCGTCTGTGTTCTGGTGGGTGGAGCTGGATATTTTATCTCTGGAGTGCAATGAAGTGTCCACTCGTGAGTTTCGGGGTGTTTACAGGTTTGGCATGGCTTTGGGCAGCCCATCTTTTAGTGTTCAGGGTTATGTGCTTGTTTTGCTGGAGAATTAGCATGGTATGTCTTGCACTGCAACTTGTTGGTTCTTGGGTGAAGCTTGGTTTCAGTGTAGGTATGGAGACTTTTGGGTGAGCTCTTGTCTATTAATGTTCCCTGAAGTCAGGAGTTCTCTGATGTTCTAAAGTTTTGGAGTTAAGCCTACTGCCTATGACTTTTCATCCTTTTATTACAGTACCCTCAAGACTTCTCCATCTATACAGTACAGAAGATAAAGCCCCTAGGTTAATGGTGAAACAATTCTCCACAGCCAGGAACACCCAGAGAGATTCACAAAGTTATATAGAGAAGAGGGAGGAGGGAGATAGAGGTGACAGGAGGAGGAAAGGGAGAGTCAAAAGGGGAGAAAGCAGTCTAGCCAGTGCACTTCCCAAGTCTAAGCTACTCAGGTTCTTGGGTGCTCTGCAGGGGCACAGACTGAGATGGGCTGTGCATTTTGTGCCCTTCCATGTCCAAGCACCTCAGGTAGCTGGGTGGGCCTAGGTGGGCTGTGTGTCTTATTCATCTCCCTGGTCCCTGCCAATCAATTTCCTGCCTAGCCCCCACTCGCTGTTGGTGGATGTGAGTGTCTGTGCCACTTTTCTGTCTCCACTTGTAATTGTGGTTAGACACATATTCTGCGGTGTTTTTTTTTTTTTTCTTTTCTTTTCTCGGTTATGGTACACTCTGAGATTCCAAACTTCTGACAGACACACTTGCGAGAGGGTTTCCTACTATATGGAAACTTCTCCTCTTTAATGACTCCCTCCCCAAGATGGGTCTATGCCCCTAAATTTTGTCTCTGTTTTCTTCTTTTACATTTTCTCCTACCTCCTTTTGAAGAGATTGGGCTGCCTTTCTGAGTGCCTGGTGTCCTCCACCAGCATCCAGAAGTTGTTTTGTGGAAGTTGCTCAACATTCAAATTATTTTTTGATAAATATGTTGGGGACACCACCCTATGGCAGAAAGTGAAGAGGAACTAAAAGCCTCTTGATGAAAGTGAAAGAAGAGAGTGAAAAAGTTGTCTTAAAGCTCAAAATTCAGAAAACAAAGATCATGGCATCCGATCCCATCACTTCATGGGAAATAGATGGGAAACAGTGGAAACAGTGTCAGATTTTATTTGGGTGGGCTCCAAAGTCACTGCAGATGGTGACTGCAGCCATAAAATTAAAAGACTCTTACTCCTTGGACGAAAAGTTATGAGCAACCTAGATAGTATATTCAAAAGCAGAGACATTACTTTGCCAACTAAGGTCCGTCTAGTCAAGGCTATGGTTTTTCCAGTGGTCATGTATAGTTGTGAGAGTTGGACTGTGAAGAAAGCTGAGTGCCGAAGAATTGATGCTTTTGAACTATGGTGTTGGAGAAGACTCTTGAGATCCCTTGGACTGCAAGGAGATCCAACCAGTCCATTCTGAAGGAGATCAGCCCTAGGATTTCTTTGGAAGGAATGATGCTAAAGCTGAAACTCCAGTACTTTGGCCACCTCATGTGAAGAGTTGACTCATTGGAAAAGACTTTGATGCTGGGAGGGATTGGAAGCAGGAGGAGAAGGGGATGACAGAGGATGAGGTGGCTAGATGGTATCATTGACTCGATGGACATGAGTCTGAGTGAACTCTGGGAGTTGGTGATGAACAGGGAGACCTGGCGTGCTGCAATTCATGGGGTTGCAAAGAGTTGGATACGACTGAGTGACTGAACTGAACTGAACTAAAAGTTGTCTCCTCATCATATTCCTCTGCCATCTTGGGACCTTGTGAAGGCAGAATAATGAAAGTCGCACAGTCAGAATAGCAAAAGATTAATTAAAAAAATTGAAAACAGCTTAAGGAACCCTGAGATAACATAAAGTATACCAATATAGCCTAAAAGGGGTCACAGAAGGAGAATAGATAAGGGAGTAGAAAATATATTTGATAAAATTATGGCTGATAACTTCCCAATCCTGAGGGAAGACAAAGTGAGATAGAAAACACAGAGGAAACCAAGAAAGATAAACCAAAATAAATAGCATCAAGACATTATAATTAACATGGCAAAGACAAAGCTGAAGAGAGCATTCTGAGGGCAGCAAAGAGATAAACAAAATGTCATATTCAAGGTAACCCCCATAAAGCTATCTGCTGATAGCTTCATTTTTAAATAAAATTTTTAAAAATATGTAATTTTTTTCTACAAAATTTTGTAGCAAAAAGAAAGTGATACCTTCATACTGATGAAAGGAGAAAACCTGCAACCTAGAATATTCTACTCAGCAGAATTACCCATTTAGAATTGAAGGATAAAGAACTTTTCAAAAGAGAAAATTTAGAAGGGTTCATCAGCAATAAAACAACTTTAAAATATTTAAAATGTACTTCTCCAAATGGAATAAAATTTCAATAACAAGAAGTAAGTATCTACAGAAAAAAAAAAACACCACAAAACACTAGTAAAGACAACTAAATACTAAAGGCTGAGGATCAATCTTTAGACTGAGGATCAGCATAAGCATGTAGAAAGGTTAAAAGATTGAACATAAACTTGTAGAAAGATTGAAAGACAAAATATAGTAAAATGAAATATAAATGCAGTAATCAGAAAATAGATGAAGGTTTAAAAAATGAAATAAAAAACACAAAATATGGGGGAAGAAATTTAAAAATTTAGATCTTGTAGAATGTGATTGAATTTAAAAGGCTATCTATTTAAAACAAATAGTTATAGTTACAAGAAAACCTAGATGAACTCCAAGAAGACCACAAATCAAATCCTACAATAGATATATAAAAATGAGAGAGAGAAATGAATAAAGCTTATAACTTTAAAGATTCATTCAACTACAAGGAAATAATTTAAAGAAAAAGTAAACCACACAGAACTAGAGAATAACTCAAAAACACTTAAAACTTTGCAATAAGTATATATCTATCCATATTCACTTTATTTTTAAAAATTATTTTAATTGGAGGCTAATTACTTTACAATACTGTAGTGGTTTTTGCCATACATTGACAAGAATCAGCAATTGGTGTACATGTTTTCCCCATCCTGAACCCGCCTCCCACTTCCCTCCCATCCCATCCCTCAGGGTCATCCCAGTGCACCAGCCAAGTGCCCTGTTTCATGCATCAGACCTGGACTGGCTAGTCATTTCACATATGATGAATGCTATTCTCTCAGATTATCCCACCATCGCCTTCTCCCACAGAGTCCAAATGACTGTTCTATACATCTGTGTCTCTTTTGCTGTCTAACATATAGGGTTATCAGTACCATCTTTCTAAGTTCCATATATATGTATTAGTATACTGAATTGGTGTTTTTCTTTCTGACTTACTTCACAGTGTATAATAGGCTCCATTTCATCCACCTCATTCAGTTTAATTCAGTTCAGTCTCTCAGTCGTGTCCAACTCTTTGAGTGAGACCCCATGAATCGCAGCACACCAGGCCTCCCTGTACATCACGAACTCCTGGAGTTCACTCAAACTCACGTCCATCGAGTCGGTGATGCCATCCAACCATCTCATCCTCAGTCATCCCCTTTTTCTGTTGTCTCCTTCTCCTCCAGCCCCCAATACCTCCCAGCAACACGGTCTTTTCCAATGAGTCAACTCGTTGCATGAGGTGGCCAAATTATTGGAGCTTCAGCTTCAACATCAGTCCTTCCAATGAACACCCAGAGCTGATCTCCTTTAGGATGGACTGGTTGGATCTCCTTGCAGTCCAAGGGACTCCCAAGAGTCTTCTCCAACACCACAGTTCAAAAGCATCAATTCTTCGGTGCTCAACTTTCTTCACAGTCCACTCTAAATCCATACATGACAACTGGAAAAACTATAGCCTTGACTAGACGGACCTTTGTTGATAAAGTAATGTCTCTGCTTTTTAATATGCTATCTAGGTTAGTCATGGAAAAACCATAGCCTTGACTACAGTGAACTTTGTTGTCAAAGTAATGTCTCTGGTTTTTAATATGCTATCTAAGAGTCGGACACAACTGAGTGACTTGACTTTCTCGTTTCACTTTCATGCATTGGAGAAGGAAATGGCAACCCACTCCAGTGTTCTTTCCTGGAGAATCCTAGGGATGGCAGAGCCAGGTGGTCTGCCGTCTATGGGGTCACACAGAGTTGGACACGACTGAAGTGACTTAGCAGCAAGTGGTCAAGGAAATGGCAACCCACTCCAGTAGTCTTGCCTGGAGAATCCCACGGACAAAGGAGCCTGGTGGGCTACAGTCCATGGGGTCACAAAGAGTCAGACACGACTGAGCGACTAACACACACACACACACACACACACACACACACACACACACACACACTCACCCACACAGAGGTTGGTCAAAACTTTCCTTCCAAGGAGTAAGTGTCTTTTAATTTCATGGCTGCAGTCACCATCTGCAGTGGTTTTGGAGCCCCCCAAAATAAAATCTGACACTGTTTCCACTGTTTCCCCATCTATTTCTCATGAAGTGATGGGACCAGATGCCATGATCTAAGTTTTCTGAATGTTGAACTTTAAGCCAATTTTCTCACTCTCCTCTCTCACTTTCTTCAAGAGGCTTTTTAGTTCCTCTTCACATTCTGCCATAAGGGTGGTGTCATCTGCATATCTGAGATATTTCTCCTGGCAATCTTGATTCCAGCTTATGCTTCTTCCAGCCCAGCGTTTCTCATGATGTACTCTGCATAAAAGTTAAATAAACAGGGTGATAATACACAGCCTTGACGTACTCCTTTTCCTATTTGGAACCAGTCTGTTGTTCCATGTCCAGTTCTAACTGTTGCTTCCTGACCTGCATATAGGTTTCTCAAGAGGCAAGTCAGGTGGTCTGTTATTCCCATCTCTTTCAGAATTTTCCAGTTTATTGTGATCCACACAGTCAACGGCTTTGGCATAATCAGTAAAACAGAAATAGATGTTTTTCTGGAACTCTCTTGCTTTTTCAATGATCCAGGGGATGTTGGCAATTTGTTCTCTGGTTTCTCTACCTTTTCTAAAACCAGCTTGGACATTTAGAATTTCATGGTTCATGTATTGCTGAAGCCTGTCTTGGAGAATTTTGAGCATCCACTTAATTAGAACTGATTCAAATGTGTTCTTTTTAATAGCTGAGTAATATTCCATTGTGTACCACAGCTTTCTTATCCATTCATTTGCTGATGGACATCTAGGTTGCTTCCATGTCGTGGCTATTTTAAACAGTCCTGCAGTGAACATTGGGGTAATGTGTCTCTTTCAATTCTGATTTCCTTGGTGTGTATGCCCAGCGGTGGGATTGCTGGGTCATATGGCAGTTCTATTTCCAGTTTTTTAAAGGTATTTCCACACTGTTCTCCATAGTGGCTGTACTAGTTTGCATTCCCACCAACGTTGTAAGAGGGTTTCCTTTTCTCCACACCCTCTCTAGCATTTAGTGTTTGTAGATTTTTGGATAACAGCCATTCTGACCAGCATGAGATTGTATCTCATTGTAGTTTTGGTTTGCATTTCTCTGATAATGAGTGATGTTGAGCATCTTTTCATGTGTTTGTTAGCCATCTGTATGTCTTCTTTGGAGAAATATCTGTTTAGTTCTTTGGCCCATTTTTTGATTGAGTCATTTATTTTTCTGGTATTGAGCTGCATGAGCTGCTTGTATATTTTTGAGATTAATTCTTTGTCAGTTGCCTCCTTTGATATTATTTTCTCCCATTCTGAAGGCTGTCTTTTCACCTTGCTTATTAATGTCAGTAGATTAAATGCTCCAGGCAAAGACATAGGTTGTTTTTGTTGTTCAGTCGTTAAGTCATGTCTGACTCTTTGTGACCTCATGGTCTTCAGTGCTCCAGGCTTCGCTATCCTTCATTATCTCCAGGAGGTTTTTTTTTTTTTTCTGTAATTAGAGGTTAATTATCTACAATATTGCATTACAGTGATATGAATTAGCCATGGGTGTTCATGTGTCCCTACATCCTGAAGCCCCTCTCAACTCTGTCCCCATCCCATCCCTCTGGTTTATCCCAGTGCATTGGTTTTGAGTGCCCTGTTTCATGCATCAAACTTGGACTGGACATCTATTTCACATATGGTAATATACGTGTTTCACTGCTATTCTCTCAAATCATCCCACCCTTGCCTTCTCCCACAGAGTCCAAAATTATGTTCTTTATATCTGTGTCTCTTTTGCTGTATTGCAAATAAGGTTGTCATTATCCCATAGATGTCGTTACATCTTTCTTTCTTTCTTTCTTTTTTTTTTTTTGTTACATCTTTCTAAATCCCATACATATTTGTTAATATATTGTACTGGCACTTTTCTTTCTGACTTACTTCACTCTGTATAATAGGTTCCAATTTCATCCACCTCATTAGAACTGACTCAAATGCATTCTTTTTAATAGCTGAGTAATGTTCCATTGTGTATAGGTACCATGACTTTCTTATCCATTCATCTGCCGATGGACATCTAGGTTGCTCCCATGTCCTAGCTACTGTAAACAGTGTTGCGATGAACATGGTGATGCACGTGTCTCTTCTAATTCTGGTTTCCTCAGTGTGTATGCCCCACAGTGGGATTTTTGGGTCTCATGGCAATTCTAGTTTGAGTTTTTGCAGTTCAAATTCCAGTTTTTAAGGAATCCCCACACTGTTCTCCTTAATAGCTGTATTAGTTTGCATTCCCCCCAACAATGTACGATGTTTTCTCCACACCCTATCCAACATTTATTGTTTTTAAACCTTTTAATGGCAGCCATTCTGACCGGCGTGAGATGGTACCTCATTGTGGTTTTGATTTGAATTTCTCTGATCATGAGTGATGTTGAGTATCTTTTCATGTGTTTGTTAGCCATCTGTATGCCTTATTTGGAGACATTTTTGTTCAGTTCTTTGGCCCATTTTTTAATTGGGTCACTTATTTTTCTGAAATTGAGCTGCAGGAATCACTTGCGTATTTTTGCAATTAATTCTTTGTCAGTTGCTTAATTTGCTATTATTTTCTCCCATTCTGAAGGCTGTCTTTTCACCTTGCTTATAGTTTCCTTCTTTGTGCAAAATTTCTTAAGTTTAATTAAGTCTCATTTGTCTATTTTTACTTTTATTTCCATTACTCTAGGAGGTGGATCATAGGGAATCTTGCTGTCATTTATGTCAGAGAGTGTTCTGCCTGTTTTTCTCTAGGTGTTTTATAATTTCTGGTCTTATGTTTAGATCTTTAATCCATTTTGAGTTTATTTTTGTGTATGGTGTTAGAAAGTGTTCTAGTTTCATTCTTTTACAGATGGTTGACCAGATTTCCCAACACCACTTGTTAAAGAGATTGTCTCTTCTCTATTGTATATTTTTGCCTCCATCGTCAAAAATAAGGTGTCCATAGATGTGTGAATTTATCTCTGGGCTTTCTATTTTGTTCCAATGATCTATATTTCTGTCTTTGGACCAGTACCATACTGTCTTGATGACTGTACCTTTGTAGTATCATCTGAAGTCAGGCAGGTTGATTCCTCCAGTTAAATTCTTCTTTCTCAAGATTACTTTTGCTAGTCATTTTTTTTTGTGTGTGTTTCCATAGATATAGTGAAATTATGTGTTCTAGTTCTCTGAAAAATACTGTTGGTAGTTTGACAGAGATTGCACTGAATCTATAAATTACTTTGGGTAGCATACTCATTTTCACTATATTGATTCTTCCAGTCCATGAACATGGTATATTTCTCCATCTATTTCTGTCATCTTTGATTTCTTTCATAGGTGTTCTATAGTTTTCTATATATAGGTCTTTTTATTTTCCTTTAGGTAAATTTATTCCTAAGTATTTTATTCTTTTCATCACAATGGTGAATGGGATTGTTTCCTTAATTCCTCCTTCCATTTTCTCATTGTTAGTGTATAGGAATGCAAGGGACTTCTGTGTATTAATTTTATATCCTGCAACTTTACTATATTCATTGATTAGGTCTGGTAATATTCTGGTGATGTCTTTAGGGTTTTCTATGTAGAAGATCATGTCATTTACAAACCATGAGAGTTTTACTTCTTCTTTTCCAATCTGGATTCCTTTTATTTCTTTTTATTTTCTTACTAACTTTTAGCTGTGGCTAAAAGTTCCAAAACTAGGTTGAGTAGTAGTGGTGAAAGCAGGCACCCTTGTCTTGTTCCTGATTTTAGGGGAAATGCTTTCAATTTTTCATCATTGAGAATAATGTTTGCTGTGGGTTTCTCACAGATGGCTTTTTATTATGTTGAGGTATGTTCCTTCTATGCCTACTTTCTAGAGAGTTTTTAAAAATCATAGATGTGTTGAATTTTGTCAAAGGTTTTCTCTGCATCTCTGGAGATAACCGTATGGTTTTTGTGTTTAATTTGTTAATGTGGTGTATTACATTGATTGATTTGTGAATACTGAAAAATTTGTGCATCCCTGGAATAAAACCCACTTGGTCATGATGCATGATCTTTTTAATATGCTGTTGGATTCTGTTTGCTAGAATTTTGTTGAGGACTTTTGCATCTATGTTCACTGGTGATATTGGCCTGTAGCTTTCTTTTTTGTGGCATCTTTCTCTGGTTTTGATATCAGGTGAATGGTGGCCTCATAGAATAAGTTGGGTGTTTATCTTCCTCTGCAGTCTTCTAGAAGAGTTTGAGTAGGATAGGTTTTAGCTGTTCTCTAAATTTTTGGTAAAATTCACCTATGAGGCCATCTGATCCTGGGCTTTTGTTTGTTGGAACATTTTTTATTAGAGTTTCGATTCTGTTCTTGTGATGGTCTGTTAAGATTTTCTATTTCTTCCTGGTTCAGTTTTATTGGTTTTCAAAAAGTTTTTTGATTTCTTCCAAGGTGTCCATTTTATTGGCATATAGTTGCTGATAGTAATCTCTTATGATCCTTTGTATTTCTTTTTTGACTGTCATGATTTCTCCATTTTCATTTCTAATTTTGTTGATTTGATTCTTCTTCTTCTTTTTTTTTTTTTTTTTTCGCTTGATGAGTCAGGCTAATGGTTTGTCTATCTCATTTACCTTCTCAAAGAATCAGCTTTTAGTTTTACTGATTTTTGCTACAGTATCCTTTGTTGCCTTTTCATTTATTTCCTCTCTGATTTTTATGATTTCTTTCCCTTTACTAACTTTTGGGTTCTTCATTTCTTTTTTTCCTATTTGCTTTAGGTGTAAAGTTCTGTTATTAATTTGATGTTTCTCTTGTTGAGGTAAGCTTGAGGTAAGCTTGTATTGCTATGAACCTTCTTCTTGGCACTGAATTTACTGAATAGATTTTGGGTTGTGGTGTTTTCATTTGTTTCTATGCATATTTTGATTTCCTTTTTGATTTCTTCCATGATCTGTTGGTTATTCAGAAGCATGTTATTTAGCCTCCATATGTTTGTATTTTTAATAGTTTTTTTTCTTTCTGTAGTTGGCATCTAATATTACCACTGACATCCAGTCTAACTTGTGTCCATTGAGTTTGTGATGCTATTCAACCATCTCATCCTTTTACCCCTTCTTCTGCACTCAGTGTTTTTCAGGATCAGGGTCTTTCAGGTAGCCAAATTATTGGAGCTTCACCTTCAGCATCAGTCCTGATGATAATCCAATGAATATTCATTGTATGAATATTGGTTTCCTTTAGGACGGACTGATTTGATAATCCTGCAATCTCTGGGACTCCCAATGGTCTTCTCCAGCACCACAATTCTAAAGCATCAATTCTTCAACAGTCAGCCTTCTTTATAGTCCAATTCTCATATTTGTACATAAGTAATGGAGAAGGCAACAGCACCCCACTCCAGTACTCTTGCCTGGAAAATCCCATGGATGGAGGAGCCTGGTAGGCTCCATGGGATCGCTAAAAGTCGGACACGACTGAGCGAGTTCACGTTCACTTTTCACTTTCCTGCATTGGAGAAGGAAATGGCAACCCACTCCAGTGTTCTTGCCTGGAGAATCCAAGGGACAGGGGAGCCTCATTGGCTGCCGTCTCTGGGGTCGCACAGAGTTGGACACAACTGAAGCGACTGAGCAGCAGCAGCAACTGGAAAACATAGCTTTGAATGTATGGACCTTTCAGCAAACTGATGTTTTTGCTCTTTAATACTTAGACTTAGTTTGTCAAGGAGTAAATGTCTTATTATATAGCTATAATCAGTAACTAGTGACTTTGGATCCCAAGAGAATAAAATCTATCACTGTTTCCACCCTTTCCCCTTCTATTTACCTTGAAGTGATGGGAATTGAGACAATGATCTTACTTTTTTAATGTTGAGTTTTAAGCCATTTTTTTTTTCATTCTTTCACCCTCATCAAGTGTCTCTTTAGTTTACCTTTACTCTCTGACATCTGCATGTCTGAAGCTGTTGATATTCTTCCCAGCAATCTTGATTCTAGCTTGTGTTTCATCCAGCCTCACATTTCTCATGATTTATTCTGCATGTAAGTTAAATAAACAGGATGACAATATATACCCTTATCATACTCCTTTCCCAATGTACAACTAGTACGTTGTTCCCAGTCCAGTTCTCACTGTTGCCTCTTAACCTGCATACAGGTTTCTCAGGAGACAAGTGAGGTGGTCTGTTACTACCATTTCTTTAAGAATTGTCCACAATTTGTTGTGATCCACACAGTCAAAGTCTTATGGGTAGTCAATGAAGCAGAAGTAGTTTTTTTTTTTTTTCCTGGAATTCCCTTGCTTTTTCTATGATTCAACTGATGTTGCCAAATTGATTTCTAGTTCCTCTGTCTTTTCTATATCCAACTAGTACATTTGAAGTTTCTTGGTTCAAGTACTGCTGAAGCCTAGTTTGAAGGATTTTGAGCATTAAATTGCTAGATGTGAAATGAGGGCAATTGTACAATAGCGTGAACATTCTTTGACATTGCCCTTCTTTGAGGTGAAATGAAGCCTGAGATTTTCCAGTCCTGTGGCCATTGCTGAGTTTTCCAAATGTGCTGACATATTTGCTGCAGCACTTTAACAGCATCATATTTTAGGATTTTAAATAGCACAATGGCAATTCCATAACCTCCAATAGTTTTGTTGTAGTAATTCTTCCTAAAGTCCACTTAACTTCATACTCTAAGCTATCTGGCTACTGGTGAGTGACCACACCGTTGTAGTTATCTGTGCCATTAAGACCTTTTTTTTTTTTTAAAAAAAAATAGTTGCTCTGTATTTCTTGTTACCTCTTCAGCTTCTGTTAGACCCTTAATGTTTCTGTGCTTTATCATGCCCATCCTTGAATGAAATATCCCCTTGTACTTCCAATTTTGTTAAAGTACTCTCTCATCTTTCCTATTCTATTGTTTTCCTCTATTTCCCTGCATTGTTACTTAATAAGGCTTTCTTATGTCTCCTTGCTATTTCCTGGAATACTGCATTCAGTTGGGTACATAATTTCCTTTCTCACTTACCTTTTGCTTCTCTTAATTTCTTAGCTATTTGTAAAGCCTCCTCAGACAACCACTTGGACTTCTTGTATTTTTTTTTCTTTGAGATGATTTTTGTCACCATCTCTTGTGCAATGTTATGAACCTCTGCCCATTGTTCTTCACACACTTTGTCTACCAGATCTAATCCCTTGAATCTATTCATCACTTCCACTGTATAATCATAAGGGATTTTATTTAAGTCGCTGCTGAATGGCCTAGTGGTTTCCCCTATATTCTTCAATTTAAGCCTGAGTTTTTCAATAAAGAGCTCATGATATGAGCCACAGTTAGCTCCTGGTCTTGTTTTTGCTGGCTATACAGAGCTTCTCTATCTTCAGCTGCAAAGGATATAGTTAGTTAGCTTGTTACTCAGTCGTGTCTGTCTATTTGCCACTCTGTGGGTTTCAGCATGTCAAGCCTCTCTGCCCATCATCAACTCCCATAGTTTGCTCAGACTCATGTCTTTTGGGTCGGTGATGCCATCCAACCCTCTCATTCTCTGTCATTCCTGTCTCCTCCTGCCTTCAATCTTTTCCAGTATCAGGGTCTTTTCCAAGGTGTCAGTTCTTTGCATCAGGTGGCCATAGTATTGGAGTTTTAGCTTCAGCATGAATCCTTTCAATGAATATTCAGGACTTATTTCCTTAGGATTGACTGGTTTGATCTCCCTGCAGTCCAAGGGACTCTCAGGAGTCTTTTCCAACACCACCATTCAAAAGCATCAATTCTTTGGCACTCAGCTTTCTTTATAGTCCAACTCACATCCATAATGACTGCTGGAAAAAACATAGCTTTGACTAGACAGACATTTGTTGGCAAAGTAATGTCTCTGCTTTTTAATATGCTGTCTAGGTTGGTCATAGGATATAAGCAATCTGATTTCAATATTGACCATCTGGTAATGTAGACGTGTAGAGTTGCATCTTGTGTTGTTAGAAGGGGTATTTGCTGTGACCAGTGTGTTCTCTTGAAAAACTCTGTTAGTCTTTTCCTTCTTCATTTTGTACTAAGGCCAAATTTGCCTATTAGTACATGTATCTCTTGACTTCCTACTTTTGAATTCCAATACCCTGTGATGAAATGACATCATTTTTGGAGTTAGTTCTAGAAGGTCTTGGAGGTCTTCATAGAACAATTCAACACAGCTTCTTCAGGATTAGTGGTTGTGGCATTTGCTTGATCACTATGATGATGAATGGTTTGCCTTGGATATGAACCGAGGTCATTCTGTTGTTTCTGAGAACGCACACAAATAATGCATTTCAGGCTCTTTTGTTGACTATGAGGGTTATTATATTTCTTTTAAGGGGTTATTTTCCACAGTAGTAGATATAATGATATTCTGAACTAGATTTGGCCCTTCCCATCCATTTTAGTTTACTGATTCCTAAGATGCCAGACTCCACTTTTGCCATCTCCTTTTTGACTACTCCAATTTACCTTGACTCATGGACCTAACATTCTAGATACCTATACAGTATTGTTCTTTACAGCATCAAGATTTCTTTCATGCATCATAGCCTTGTCATGGCAAGGAGGCTTGCATAACTCAATGAAGCTATGAGTCATGTTGTGCAGGTCCACTCATGATGCGTGAGTTATAGTGAATTCTGACCAAACTTGGTCCCCTGGAGGAAGGAATGGCGAACAATTCCAATACTCTTGGCTTGAGAACTCCATAAACAGCATGAAAATGCAAAAGGACATAACACTGGAAGATGAGCCCCTCAGGTTGGAAGGCGTCCAATATGCTACTGGGGAATAGTACAGAAATAGCACCAGAAAGAATGAAAAGGCTGGGCCAAAGCAGAAATGACACTCAGTTTTGGATGTGTCTGGTTGTGAAATAAATTCCAAGACATAGGGTGGTTGATTCAATAAAAAAGCCAAAACTCATCTATATATATCATATAATAGACTCCAGAGCTAAAGATACATACACACACTGAAAGCATGGGGATCAAAGAAAGTTTATGCAACTGAAGCAATGGTAAAATAGGTCTAGTGAAGTCATATCAAGATTTAAAACAAATTCTGTAACAAAAACAAATTAAGCAAATATATAATAATAATGGGATTAAAATAAGAAAAGTTTGTAACGCTGATTAACATATATGCATGTAATACAAAAGACCTAAATATATAAAGCAAATATTAACAGACAAAAGAGTGAAACTGACATTAATACAATATTAGTATGGATGTTTAACATCACAATTACATAAATGGCCAGATTATCCAGACAGAAATCAATAAAGAAACGTTGTTTTTCAATAACACATTAGATCAGTTGGACTTAATTGGCCATTCCATCCCAAAACAGCATAACACACATTCTTTTCACATGCATATGGAACATCATCCAGGATAGATCACATGTAAGGCCACAAAAAAATCTTAACAAATTTAAGTATATAGAAATTGTATCAAACAATTTTAACAAACACAACACTGTGAAACTAGAAAACAATGAAAAAAAATGGGGAAAGTAAAAACACTTGGAGACTAAATGAAATGGTATCACAAAAATCAATGGATCAAAGAAGATATCAAAGAGCAAATCAGAAAGTATTTAAAGTCAAAGGAAAATGGAAACATAACTTTTTTTTTTTTTAAATCTAAGGGAAATATAAAAGTGATTGATAAAGGCAAGTTTATAGTAGTGGAGGCATATCAAGAAGCAAAAAAATAAAAAAAATTAAAATAACCTAAGCTACCATGTAAAGGAAATGGAAAAGAAGAAAAATGAAGTCCAAATGCATCAGAACAAAGGAAACAACAATGATCACAGATAAAAAAAAGAAAATTGAGGGGAAAACAATAAAAATGTCAATGAAATAATGATAATTTTTAAAAAATATAAACATAATAGAAACACTTTTAGCCAGTATCATCAAGAAACAAGAAAAAGATCTCAAACCAATAAAAATAAGACATGAAAGAGAAATAGCAGTATGACAGAAATAGAAGAAAATTATAAGAGAATATTACAACAGTTATATGCTAACAAGTTGAACATCCTAGAAGAAATGGACAGTTTTTTAGAAATATGCAATCTTCTAAGACTGATGTAGAGTACATCATGAGAAATGCTGGACTGGAAGAAACACAAGCTGGAATCAAGATTGCTAGGAGAAATATCAATAACCTCAGATATGCAGATGATATCACCCTTATGGTAGAAAGTGAAGCGGAACTAAAAAGCCACTTGATGAAAGTGAAAGTGGAGAGTGAAAAAGTTGGCTTTAAAGCACAACATTCAGAAAACGAAGATCATGGCATCTGGTCCCATCACTTCATGGGAAATAGATGGGGAAACAGTGGAAACAACGTCAGACTTTATTTTTTTGGGGGGGGGCTCCAAAATCACTGTAGATGGTGACTGTAGCCATGAAATTAAAAGACGCTTATTCCTTGGAAGAAAAGTTATGACCAACCTATATGGTATATTCAAAAGCAGAGACATTACTTTGCCGACTAAGGTCCGTCTAGTCAAGGTTATGATTTTTCCTGTGGTCATGTATGGATGTGAGAGTTGGACTGTGAAGAAGGCTGAACACCAAAGAATTTGATACTTTTGAAGTGTGGTGTTGGAGAAGACTCTTGAGAGTCCCTTGGACTGCAAGGAGATCCAACCAGTCCATTCTGGAGAAGATCAGCCCTGGGATTTCTTTGGAAGGAATGATGCTAAAGCTGAAACTCCAGTACTTTGGCCACCTCATGCGAAGAGTTGACTCATTGGAAAAGACTCTGATGCTTGGAGGGATTGGGGGCAGGAGGAAAAGGGGACGACCAAGAATGGGATGGCTGGATGGCATCACTGACTCGATGGACTAAGTCTGAGTGAACTCCGGGAGTTGGTGATGGACAGGGAGGCCTGGCATGCTGCGATTCATGGGGTAGCAAGGAGTTGGACATTACTGAGCGACTGAACTGAACTGACTGAAGACTGAATCAGGAAGAAATATTTTAAGATCAATCATTAATAGTCAAATTGAATTTCTTTTTTTTTTTTTAGAAAGAAGAACAGTGTTTTAATATTATGTAAAAACACTCTGACCATAATATTTTTTATTTACCATGATGGTAACAATGTAAAGCATGCATATAAAATGCTATAAAAATGAAAAATAGTTGTAATAGTGGGATATGAGATTCTTGCATCTATTTTATAGAGTTTAAAAAAGTTGCTCTACTCCTCTTTATTTTTATTTTTATTTTTTCACTTTTAAATAGCAAAAGAGACACAGATGTATAGAACAGACTTTTGCATTCTGTGGGAGAGGGAGAGGGTGGGATGATTTGGGAGAATGGCATTGAAACATGTATACTATCATGTAAGAAACGAATAGCCAGTCTAGGTTTGATACAGGATACAGGATGCTTGGGGCTGATGCCCTGGGATGACCCAGAGAGATGATATGGGGAAGGTGGTGGAAGGGGGGTTCAGGATTGGGAACTCATGTACACCGTGGCGGATTCATGTCAATGTATGGCAAAACCAATACAGTATTGTAAAGTGAAAAAAAAAAAAAGATCCTGCATAGCCAAATAAATAATTTTTAAAAGTAAAAAAAAAAAATTGAATTTATAATTTCAAAAAATCCAAGCAAAATTTTTTTCCAGTATCAGACAGCTTCACAGAGGAGTTATACAAAACAAACAAAGAAGAGTTAATACTTATCATTCTCAAGCTATTTTTAAAAAAATGAGAATGAAATGCAAATTAATTCTATGAAGCCACTGTTAACCTGATACCAAGATCAAATAAATATACCACATAAAACAAGTATCACTGACGAATATAGATAGAAAAATGTTAAATAAAATGTTAGAAATTGAATTTAACAATATGTGTGGATCCCCCAAATATTATACACTATGATCAAGTGGGATTTATTACAATGATGAAAATACTTTGAATATTCACAAATCAATCAATGTGATACATCATATTAATGAATGGAAGGATCTAGTTGAAATGACTATTTTAATAAACACAGAAAAAGCACTTTGAAAAATTCAATGTCCAGTCATCAAAAAAAGGCTAGTCAACATTTATATAAATGGAATATCTCTCATCATAATAAAGGCCATTTATGATACACAGTGATATTATACATAATGGTGAAAAACCAGACAGCCTTTTCTCTAAAACCAAGAAGACAAGGATACTCACTCTAGCTACTTCTACTTAATGAAACATTGGAAGTCCTAGCCACAACAGTAAGACAAGAGGAAGATAACATCCATTCAAATTGAAAGAAGAAATAAAACTCACTATTTGCAAGTGACATGGTACTCAACATAGAAAATCCAAATGTCTCCATCAAAAAGCTATTGGAACTACCAAGTGGATTCAGTAAAGTTTTAGGATACAGACTAATATAGAGAAATCTGTTTCTTTTCTATGTACTAATAATAAACTGTCAGAAATAAAAAGTAAAACAAATCCCATTGTATCAAAAAATAATTCGTTCAGTTCAGTTGCTCAGTTCAGTTCAGTTCAGTCGCTCAGTCGTGTCCGACTCTCTGCGACCCCATGAATCACAGCACGCCAGGCCTCCCTGTCCATCACCAACTCCCGGAGTTCACTCAGACTCACGTCCATCGAGTCAGTGATGCCATCTAGCCATCTCATCCTCCGTCGTCCCCTTCTCCTCCTGCCCCCAATCCCTCCCAACATCAGGGTCTTTTCCAATGAGTCAACTCTGCATGAGGTGACCAAAGTACTGGAGTTTCAGCTTTAACATCATTCCTTCCAAAGAAATCCCAGGGCTAATCTCCTTCAGTTGCTCAGTCATGTCCAATTCTTTGTGACCCCCATGGACTCCAGCACGCCATCTCCCGGAGGTTACTCAAACTCATGTCCATTAAGTCGGTGATACCTTCCAAACATCTCATCCTCCGTCACCCCCTTCTGCTCCAGCTTCAATCTTTCCCACCATTAGGGTCTTTTCAGATGAGTTAGTTCTTCAGAGTAGGTGGCCAAAGTATTGGAGTTTCAGCTTCAACATCAGTCCCTCCAATGAATATTCAGGACTGATCTCCTTTAGGATGGACTGGTTGAATTTCCTTGCAGTACAAAGGACTCTCAAGAGTCTTCTCCAACACCACAGTTTAGAAACATCAGTTCTATAGCACTCAGCTTTCCTTATAGTCCAACTCTCATGTCCATACATAACTACTGGAAAAATATATAAAAAAATAATACCTAGGAATAAATATAGCCAAGAAGGTGAAAGGTTATACTGTTAAATCTATAAAACAGTTACAAATTAATTTGAAAATGATACAAAAAATGGGAACTATCTGGTACTCTTGGATTTGAAGAATGACTATTTTTAAATAGCCATACTACAAAAAGCAATATACAAATTAAATGACCTATCAAATTACCCACAATGTTTTTCACAAAACTAGAACAAATAATCCTAAAATTTATAGTCGCTGACTAAAGACCCCAAATCACCAAAGCAATATTGAGTAAAAAGAACAAAGAAGGAGTATCGATCTCCTAGGCTTCAGACTGTATTACAAAATTTTAGTAATTAAAACAACATTGTGCTGGTACAAAAGTATACTTATAGATACATGGAGCAAAATAGAGCACTGCTAAATAAATCAATGCATGTATGGTCAGTTAATATATGACAAAGAAAGCAAGAATATACAGTGAGGAAAAGAAAGTCTCAATAGGTGGTGCTAAAAAACTGGATAGCTACATGTAAAAAATGAGTTGAAAACATTCCCTCACATCTTGTACAAAAATAAACTCAAAATGGATTAAAGACTTAAACATTAGACCTGAAAACATAAAACTCCTGGAAGAGTACATCAGTAGAAGATTCTTCAACTTAAATCATAGCAATATTTTTGGATCATTTTCTTGAGTCAAAAAGAATAAAAGCAAAATTAAACACTTGGAACCTAATCAAACAAATATGTTTTTGTGCAGAAAAGGAAACCATTGGAAAATGAAAAAAAAGAGATAATATTTGCAAATGATATGACCAAATATATAATGTTAAAATATATAGTATAAAAATATATATAATATAAACAGTACATACTGCTCAATATAAAAAATCTTATTAAAACATGAAAAGAAGACATGAATAGACATTTTTTTCAAAGATGTACAGAAAGCCAAGAGGCACATGAAAAAATGCTCAATATGAATAATCATCAGAGAAATGTAAATCCATACTGCAATAAAGTATCACCTCACAACTATCAGAATGGCTATCAAAACATGTCTACAAATAACAAATATTGGTGAGAATGTTGGAATCTCAGTACACTGTTTGTGGAAATGTAAACTGGTGCAGCCACTATGGAAAAGAGTATGGAAGTTCAACAAAAATCTAAGAAGAGTGATACTATGTGATCCAACAACTCCACTGTTGGGTATATATTTAGGAAAAAATAAGTCACCAATCTGAAAAGATATGTGCACTCTAATGTTCATAACATTATGTACAATAGCCAAGATATGAAAAATTTGTGTTCTCCAACAGATGCATGAATAAAGAAGATGTGATATATATGAAATGGAGTACTACTCTATTATTAAAAAATGAAATTTTGCCATTTGCGACAAAGTGGAAGGGCTTAGAGAGTATTATGCTTTTAGTGAAATAAGTCAGGCAGAAAAAGACAAATGTCTCATGTTATCATTCATATGTGGAATAGGAAAAATAAAACAGACTAATATATATATAACAACAAAAAAAGGGATGTATCGATAAAGAGAATTAACTAGTTGTTAACAGCAGGGAAGGGGACTGGGTATGAGACTAAGAGTTATAAACTACCATATACAAAATAAATAAGCAACAAGGATATATTGTATAGCACAAGGAATATAGCCATTATTTTGTAATTACTTTAAATGGAATATAATATATAAGAACATTGAATCTTATGTAATACAACTAAAAAGAATATTTCAAATCAATTATTCAGTTCAGTTCAGTTCAGTCGCTCAGTTGTATCCAACTCTTTGCGACCCCGTGAATTACAGCACACCCCAGGCCTTCCTGTCCAACACCAACTCCCGGAATTTACTCAAATTCATGTCCATCGAGTTGGTGATGCCATTCAGCCATCTCATCCTCTGTCTTCTCTTTCTCCCCCTGCCTGCAATCCCTCCCAGCATCAGGGTCTTTTCCAATGAGTCACCTCTTCGCATGAGGTGGCCAAAGTATTGGAGTTTCAGCTTCAGCATCAGTCCTTCCAAAGAACACCCAGGACTGATTTCCTTTTGGATGGACTGGTTGGATCTCCTTGCAGTCCAAGGGACTCACAAGAGTCTTCTCCAACACCACAGTTCAAAAGCATCAATTCTTCAGCTCTCAGCTTTCTTTATTGTGCAAATCTCACATCTATACATGACTACTGGAAAAAGCCAACTTTTTCACTCTCCTCTTTCACTTTCATCAAGAGGCTCTTTAGTTCTTCTTCACTTTCTGCCATAAGGGTGGTGTCATCTGCGTATCTGAGGTTATTGATATTTCTCCTGGCAATCTTGATTCCATTGTACTTCCTCCAGCCCAGTGATTCTCATGATGTACTCGTCATATAATTTAAATAAGCAGGGTGACAATATACAGCCTCGATATACTCCTTTTCCTATTTGGAACCAGTCTGTTGTTCCATGGCCAGTTCTAACTGTTGCTTCTTGACTTGCATACAGGTTTCTCAAGAGGCAGGTCAGGTGGTCTGGTATTCCCATCTCCTTCAGAATTTCCCACAGTTTATTGTGTTTCACACAGTCAAAGGCTTTGGCATAGTCAATAAAGCAGAAATTGATGTTTTTCTGGAACTCTCTTGCTTTTTCCATGATCCAGCAGATGTTGGCAATTTGATCTCTGGTTCCTCTGCCTTTTCTAAAACCAGCTTGAGCATCAGGAAGTTCACGGTTCATGTATTGCTGAAGCCTGGCTTGGAGAATTTTGAGCACTACTTTACTAGTGTGTGAGATGAGTGCAATTGTGGGGTAGTTTGAGCATTCTTTGGCATTGCCTTTCTTTGGGGTTGGAATGAAAACTGACCTTTTCCAGTCCTGTGGCCACTGCTGAGTTTTCCAAATTTGCTGCCATTTTGAGTGCATCACCTTCACAGCATCATCTTTCAGGATTTGAAATGGCTCCACTGGAATTCCATTACCTCCACTAGCTTTGTTCATAGTGATGCTTCCTAAGGCCCACTTGACTTCACATTCCAGGATGTCTGGCTCTAGGTGAGTGACCACAACATAGTGATTTTCTGGGTCCTGAAGATCTTTTTTTGTATAGTTCTTCTGTGTATTCTTGCCAACTCTTCTTCTGCTTCTGTTAGGTCTATGCCATTTCTGTCCTTTATTGAGCCCATCTTTGCATGAAATATTCCCTTGGTATCTTTATTTCTCTTGAAGACATCTCTAGTCTTTCCCATTCTATTGTTTTCCTTATTTCTTTGCATTTATTGCTGAAGAAAGCTTTCTTATCTGTCCTAGCTATTCTTTGATACTCTGCATTCAAATAGGTCTATCTTTCCTTTTCTCCTTTACTTTTCACAGCTATTTGTAAGGCCTCCTCAGACAGCCATTTTGCTTGTTTGCATTTCTTTTCTTGGGGATGGTCTTGATTCCTGTCTCCTGTACAATGTCATGAAACTCCATCCATAGTTTTTCAGTCACTCTGTCTATTAGATCTAGTCCCTTAAATCTATTTCTCACTTCCACTGTATATTCATAAGGGATTTGATTTACATCGTACCTGGATCGTGTAGTGATTTTCCCTACTTTCTTCATTTTAAGTCTGAATTTGGCAATAAGGAGTTCATGATCTGAGCCACAGTCAGCTCCTGGTCTTGTTTTTGCTGACTGTATAGAGATTCTCCATCTTTGGCTGTAAAGAATACAATTAATCTGATTTCGGTGTTGACTATTTGATGATGTCCATGTGTAGAGTCTTTTCTTGTGTTGGAAGAGGTTTTTTGTTATGACCAGTGCGTTCTCTCAACAGAATTCTATTAGCCATTGCCCTGCTTCATTCTGTACTCCAAAGCCAAATTTGCCTGTTACTCCATGTGTTTCCTACTTCCTACTTTTGCATTCCAGTCTCCTGGAATGCAATGAAAGAACATCTTTTGGAGTGTTAGTTCTAGAAGGTATTGTAGGTCTTCAATGAAGAGTTCAACTTCAGCTTCTTCAGTGTTACTAGTCTGGGCATAGACTTGGATTACCGTGATATTGAATGATTTGCCCTGGGAACTAACAGAGATCATTCTGTCGTTTTTGAGAAATGAAAGAAATGGAAGACATTACAAATAAATGAAAAGATACACTGTATCCGTAAGATTTTAAGAATATTATTAAAATATCTGTACTGCTTAAAGCAATATACAGATATAATCTAATCCTTGTAAGAACTCCAATGGCCTTTTTTTCCCTCCACAGAAATAAAATATATAACTTGAAAATTCATATGGAAGCAGAAAAGATTGAGATGAAAAATAATATTGAGAAAAAAAGCTGGAAGTATCATGCTTTTTAATTTTAAACTATAACTCAAAGATATAGTAATCAAAATAGCATGATCCTAGCACAAAATCAGATGCCTATTCTGTTCAATAGAACAGAATAGAGTCCACAAATAAATCCACACATATACTGTCAATTTACCTACAACAAAAGAGCCAAGAATATATCGGAAAAGGATATACTTTTCAACAAATGATGCTAGGAAAACTGGACAGCTATATGGAAAAAAAATCACAGTAGGCCATTTTTTTTGCACCACATACACACATGTGGACACACGTAAACATACTCACACACACACAAACCTTGAAACTGATTCAATAAATGAATTTGAAACCGAAATCATACAATCTTAGAAGCAAACATAGGCAATGAGCACTTTGTCATCTATCTTTGTTATATATATGTTTGTGTGTGTGTGTGTATACACATACACACACATATATATATATATACATATACATATATATATGATCTATCGCTTCAGGACAAGGGCTTCCCAGGTGGCTCAGTAGGTAAAGAATCTGCCTGCAATGCAGTTGTTGCAGCAGGTTCAATTCCTGCTTGGGGAAGGTCCCTGGAGGAAGGCATGGCAATCCACTCTAGTATTATTGCTTAGAGAATCCTCTGGACAGAGGAGCCTGGTGGGCTTCAGTCCATAGGGTTACAAAGAGTCGGACATGACTGAAGCAACTGATCACATGCACCTCAGGACAACAAAAGTAAAAATTAAATAAATGTACTACATTAAACAATGAAACCTTTGCATAGCAAGGGAAACCATGAACAAAATAAAATGCATTCTACTGAATGGGAGAAGTACATTTGTATATTATTTGTTCGAGGGTTTAATATCTGAAATATAGAAAAAAATAAAACCTCATGCAATTCTACATCAAAAATCAAAACAAAACAAAACCAAAAAAACACCTAATTAAAGAGTGGGCAGAGGATATGAACAGATATATTTCTAATTGAAACATACAGATGGCTAACGGACACATGATAATATTCTCAACATCACTAATCATCAGGTGAAAGCAAACAAAAATAGGAATGAGATATCATCTCACATCTGTAAAAATGGCTATTATCAAAAAGATAAGAAATAACAAATATGCTGACTTGGTGAAGAAAAGGGAATCTGTTGTTGCGAGTGCCAGTGGGTTCAGCCACTATGGGAAACAATCTGGAAACTCCTTAAAATGTAAGAATAGAACTACCATATAATTCAGAAAGCCCACTTTTTTTTTTCCAGAGAAAGCAAAAACATTAAATCAGTACCATATATACACTCCTATGTTCATAGCAGCATTATTTACAGTAACCAAGATATGAAAGCAACATGTGTCCAACAGATGATTAGAAAGTAATATGTAATTTATATATACAGCAGAATATTTCTTAGCTATAAAGGGAATGAAATGTTGCTATTTCAGACAACATGGATAGATCTAAGAGTATTATGCTAAATGATATAAGGCAAACAGAAAAAGATAAACAATGTCTGTTATCACTTATATGTGAAAACTGAAAGACTGAAAGAACACTTGTACAAACGTGACAAAACATAAAAAGACTCATAGATACAGAGAAAAATAAACCATTGCAACAGGGTGGTGGCCAGCTGGGTGGGGGAAATAGGTGAAGGGGATTAAGAGGTACAGATTTCCAAATATAAAGTAAGTAATGGGGACATAATGTACAGCACAGGGGATATAGTAAATAATATTGTAATAACTTAGGTGGCATGGTAACTATACTGTGGTGATGATCTCATAAAAAATATAGAATCATGTGGTATGCTTGATACTAATACAACATTTCATTTCCACTAAATTTAAAAATGGAACAAATAAACTCATATTTCTCCAGTTTCCAAGTCTCTATTCTTTTTTACTACACCTTATGCCCATCTTCAAGACCCAGATAATCATGATAGTGTGATCACTCATCTGGGGGCAGATATCCTGGAATGTAAAGTCAAGTGGGCCTTAGAAAGCATCACTATGAACAACGCTAGTGGGGGTGATGGAATTCCAGTGAGCTGTTTCAAATCCTGAAAGATGATGCTGTGAAAGTGCTGCACTCAATATGCCAACAAATTTGGAAAACTCAACAGTGGCCACAGGATTGGAAAAGGTCAGTTTTCATTCCAATCCCAAAGAAAGGCGATGCAAAAGAATGCTCAAACTACCACACAATTGCACTCATCTCACACGCTAGTAAAGTAGTGCTCAAAATTCTCCAAGCCAGGCTTCAGCAATACATGAACCGTGAACTTCCTGATGTTCAAGCTGGTTTTAGAAAAGGCAGAGGAACCAGAGATCAAATTGCCAACATCTGCTGGATCATGGAAAAAGCAAGAGACTTCCAGAAAAACATCAATTTCTGCTTTATTGACTATGCCAAAGCCTTTGACTGTGTGGAACACAATAAACTGTGGAAAATTCTGAAAGAGATGGGAATACCACACCACCTGACTTGCCCCTTGAGAAATCTGTATGCAGGTCAGGAAGCAACAGTTAGAACTGGCCACGGAACAACAGACTGGTTCCAAATAGGAAAAGGAGTACGTCAAGGCTGTATATTGTCACTCTGCTTATTTAACCTATATGCAGAGTACATCATGAGAAACGCTGGACTGGAAGAAACACAAGCTGGAATCAAGATTGCTGGGAGAAATAAC
Organism: Ovis aries; assembly: GCF_016772045.2. Lineage (NCBI taxonomy): Eukaryota > Metazoa > Chordata > Mammalia > Artiodactyla > Bovidae > Ovis > Ovis aries. Next base: position 6,216,975 of record NC_056062.1, read on the forward strand.
AATAACCTCAGATATGCAGATGACACCACCCTTATGGCAGAAAGTGAAGAAGAACTAAAGAGCCTCCTGATGAAAGTGAAAGAGGAGAGTTAAAAAGTTGGCTTAAAGCTCAACATTCAGAAAAATAAGATCATGGCATCTATTTCATGGGAAATAGATGGGGGAAAAGTGGAAAAAGTGTCAGACTTTATGTTTTGGGACTCCAAAATCACTGCAGATGGTGATTGCAGCCATGAAATTAAAAGACGCTTACTCCTTGGAAAAAAAAGTTATAAGCAACCTAGATAGTATATTCCAAAGGAGAGACTGAAACTCCACTACTTTGGCCACCTCATGCGAAGAGTTGACTCACTGGAAAGACTTTGATGCTGGGAGGGATTGGGGGCAGGAAAAGAAGGGGACGACAGAAGATTAGATGGTTGGATAGCATCACTGACTCGATGGATGTGAATCTGAGTGATCTCCGGGAGTTGGTGATGGACAGGGAGGCCTGGCGTGCTGTGATTCATGGGGTAGCAAAGAGTCGGACATGACAGAGCAACTGAACTGAACTGAACTGAATGCCTATTGGGATCTAGATAGGAAGATGAACAAGACTTTCAGAACAAAGAATATATAAATATATAAATATATATATATATATATATATATATATATATATATATATATATATATATATATATATATATAGGTTGGAGAAGACTCTTTTAAAAGACTTTTGTTTCTTTTAAATTTTAATTGGAGGCTAATTACTATACAATATTGTGTTGGGTTTTGCCATAGATTCACATGAATCAGTCATGGGTGTACATGTGATCCCCATCCTGAATCTTCCTCCCACCTCCCTCCCCATCCCATCCCTCAGAGTCATCCCAGTGCACCAGCACTGAGCACCCTGTCTTATGCATCGAACCTTGACTGGCGATCTATTTCATACATGATAATATATATGTTTCAATTCTATTCTCTCAAATCATCCCACCCTTGCCTTCTCCCACAGAGTCCAAAAGTCTATTCTTTACATCTGTGTCTCTTTTTTGTCTCTCATATAAGATCATCATTACCATCTTTCTAAATTCCATACATATGCATTAATCTACTGTATTAATGTTTTTCTTTCTGACTTACTTCGCTCTGTATAATAGGCTCCAGTTTCATCCACCTCATTAGAACTTATTCAAATGCATTCTTTTTAATAGCTGAGTAGCATTCCATTGTGTATATATACCACAACTTTCTTATCCATTCATCTGCTGATGGACGTCTAGGTTGCTTCCATGTCCTGGCTACTGTAAACAGTGCTGTGATAAACATTGGGGTACACGGGTCTCTTTCATTCTGCTTTGCTTGGTTTGTATGCCCAGCAGTGGGATTGCTGGGTTGTATGGCAGTTCTATTTCTAGTTTTTCAAAGGAATGTCCACACTATTCTCCATAGTGGCTGTACTGGTTTGCATTCCCACCAACAGAAGGTACCTTTCTCTCCACACCCTCTCCAGCATTTATTGTTTGCAGACTTTTGGATAGCAGCCATTCTGACCAGCATGAGATGGTACCTCAATGTGGTTTTGATTTGCATTTCTCTGATCATGAGTGATGTTGAGCATCTTTTCATATGTTTGTTAGCCATCTGTATGCCTTATTTGGAGATATGTCTGTTCAGTTCTTTGGCCCATTTTTTGATTGGGTCACTTATTTTTCTGGAATTGAGCTGCAGGAGTTGCTTGTATATTTTTGCATTTAATTCTTTGTCAGTTGCTTAATTTGCTATTATTTTCTCCCATTCTGAAGGTTGTCTTTTCACCTTACTTATAATTTCCTTCATTGCACAAAAGCTTTTAAGATTAATTAGGCCCCATTTGTTTATTTCTTCCTTTTATTTCCCTTACTCTGGGAAGTGGGCCATAGAGATCCTGCTATGATTTACATTAGAGAGTGTTTGGCTATGTTTTCCTCTAGGAGTTTTATAGTTTCTGGTCTTACATTTAGATCTTTAATCCATTTTGGGTTTATTTTTGTGTATGGTGTTAGAAAGTGTTCCAGTTTCATTCTTTTACAAGTGGTTGACCAGTTTTCCAAGCACCACTTGTTAAAGAGATTGTCTTTAATCCATTGTATATTCTTGCTTCCTTTGTCAAAGATAAGGTGTCCATAGGTGTGTGGATTTATCTCTGGGCTTTGTATTTTGTCCCATTAATCTGTTTTTCTGTCTTTGTGTCAGTACCATACTGTCTTGATGACTGTAGCTTTGTAGTATAGACTGAAGTCAAGCAGGTTGATTCCTCCAATTTCATTGTTCTTTCTCGAGACTGCTTTGGCTATTCGAGGTTTCTTTTATTTCCATACAAATTGTGAAGTTAGTTGTTCTAGTTCTCTGAAAAATACTGTTGTTAGCTTTATAAGGCGGAGAAGGCAATGGCACCCCACTCCAGTACTCTTGCCTGGAAAATCCCATCGGCAGAGGAGCCTGGTAGGCTGCAGTCCATGGGGTTGCAAAGAGTCAGACACGACTGAGTGACTTCACTTTCACTTTTCACTTTCATGCATTGGAGAAGGAAATGGCAACCCACTCCAGTGTTCTTGCCTGGAGAGTCCCAGGGATGGGGGAGCCTGGTGGGCTGCCGTCTATGGGATGGCGCAGAGTTGAACACGACTGAAGCGACTTCACAGCAGCAGCAGCAGCAGCTTTATAAGGATTGCATTGAATCTATAGATTGCTTTGGGTAGTATATTCATTTTCACTATATTGATTCTTTGGATCCATGAAGATGGTATATTTCTCCATCTATTTGTGTCCTCTTTGATTTCTTTCATCAGTGTTTTATAGTTTTTTATATATAGGTCTTTTTTTAAAAGATAGATTTATTCCTAAGTATTTTATTACTTTCATTGCAATGGTGAATAGAATGGTTTCCTTAATTGATCTTTCTGTTTTCTCATTGTTAGTGTATAGGAATACAAGGGATTTGTGTGTTAACTTTCTATCCTGAAACTTTACTATATTCCTTGATTAGCTTTAGTAATTTTCTGGTGGAGTCTTTAAGGTTTTCTATGTAGAGGATCTGGAGAAGGCAATGGCACCCCACTCCAGTACTCTTGCCTGGAACACTGAGAGTTTTACTTCTTCTTTTCCAATCTGGATTCCTTTTATTTCTTTTTCTTCTATGATTGATATGGCTAAAACTTCCAAAACAATACTGAATAGTAGTGGTGAGAGTGGGCACCCTTGTCTTGTGCCTGACTTTAGGGTAAATGCTTTCAATTTTTTCACCATTGAGGCTAATGTTTGCTGTGGGTTTATCATATATGGCTTTTATTATGTTGAGGTATGTTCCTAGAAGAAGGAACATGATTTATAGAGGTTTAGTTACACAGATGAATGGGAGAATAAAGAATACAATTAGGGAATAGTGAAGCAACCAAGAGATTTAGCAAAATTGGGAAGTTGCTAGCCTGGAGCTGGCTGACATGGGGATAAAATGGCGTTGCATGTGTGCAGGCAAAGTCGCTTCAGTTGTACCTGACTCTTTATGACCTTATGGATTATAGCTCGCCAGAGCTCTGTCCATAGAATTCCCCAGGCAAGAATACTGGAGTGGTTTGACATGCCCTCTTCCAAAGGATCTTCCTGACCCAGGGATCAAAAACACATATCTTAAAGTCTCCTGCTTTGGCAGGTGGATTCCTTACCACTAGTGCCAAAGTACAGAAGCTTGGCTGTCAGGCAGAGGAACTCTACCACAGGATGAACTGCCCAAGAGAGAGCTTGGGCTAGGAAGGGAGGAGACCTTGCCAGATTGCACAGTAAGCAGGGAAACCTTCTTTGCTCTCAAGCCAGTCTTTGAATGTTGCTTCCCATTTCTCTAACCTATTAACAGCTAAGAGAGCATGAGAAAGCAGGGCATGGGAACAATGGGGATGAGTCTGAGGCTAGAGCAAGCATCCTCTCTCTCTACCTGAAGTGAAAAGGACTATGAAATAAAATAGTACTTAGTTTGGGGCTATAAAGAATGGCAGAAATATTAAGCAAGTTCAAAAAAAGGAGAGATTAATGATGAGTGCAACACCAAAGGAGATACTCCTCAGTAAATGTAAAGTGATTTGTAAAGAGAGGTAGAATTTCTGAAAGTAAAGAAAGAGTGTAGGCATTGCTGATATAAGGAACTTGTTCAGCACTTTCCTGAAGGTAGAGAATACTGTTCATTCTTTTAAAAAATCTTTCTACCAGCAATATCTATAACATATATTACAATATAAAGGGCAAGAAAACATATATACATGCTATCCAGGCTCATGGGATAATACATCATTAAATACAAATTTTACAAATATTTTATGGATCAAAAATGTACATGAATATATGCATATGTGTGTGTATATAATAAAATTTACTATTATAATTTTACATGTGCAATTCAATGGCATTAATTACATTGAAAGTATTCTCCAATCATCACCACTGTTTGTTCCTAAAACTTTTTCATCACCCCAAACGGAAACTCTGTAGCCATAACTCTTCATTCCTTACTTTCCATAAGCCCTAGTAATTAATTTACATTAAAATGCATCAAAACCAAGATGGATTAATAAGTTAGAGGAATGTCAATAAACAGAAGGACATATGATAATAAAATGTTGAGATGAATAGATGTGTATCATAAGATGTTAACAGAAAATGTAGGTGGTGAATTTAAAAAATATCAATCAATAAAAAGACCAAGTAAATGATAAAATATGGGTTTAGTATATGTGGCTGATGTTAACTCTTCACTATTTCCTATGTCAGAAATAGTCTTTGTTAGTGTTTTGAGAGTAAGATCTGTGTCTTATAATTGTTCTCTGTATGCTTTGGCGCACTTATCAGAGCAAACTGCAAATGGCTGGTACTGGTTTTTTTTTTAAACATTCTCAGAAGAGGGAATGTAAAGAAGAACAATGGAGTTTGTCTGAGTAATAGTTTTGGCAAGCTATTCTTGCATGTATGCCAATTTCGTTGCTTCTATTTCCTAAATTTTTTCTCCTTTTCTCTAACTTTCCCATAGATTCTAAGAATGCATCAGCAGCTTTCAATATATTTCTGTTTTACCTAAGTTAATGACAGCTCCTGCATGTTAAAAAATGTCCTGTTGTACAGAGTGAAGTAAGTCAGAAAGAGAAAAACAAATGCCATATATTAATGCATATATGTGGAGTCTAGAAAAATGATACTAATGAAGCTATTTGCAGGGAAGGAATGGAAATGGAGATGTAGAAGATAGACCCGTGGACACAGCAGGGCAAGGAGAGGGTGGGAAAAATTGAGAAAGTAGCACTGACATATATACATTATCATGTGTGAGATACATAGCTAGTTGGAAGTGGCTATGTAACACAGGGAACCTAGTCTGACAGTCTGCAATGACCTGGAGGGGTGAGATGAGAGGGAAGGGTGCTGAAGAGGGAGGGCATATATATACATATATATATTTGTGGCTGGTTTGCATTGTTACATACAGGAAACCAATATATATTGTAAAGCAATTTTCCTCCAATTAAACAATAAAACCAATACAATATTGCAAAGTAATTAGCCTCCAATTAAAATAAATAAATTTAAATTTAAAAAGAATAATTTTAAAGAATTACAAAAATGTGTGACTCAATAGAAGTTACATTTATGTTTATGTGAGATATTTTGTTGTCTCTTTCTTTCCTAAAGAACTTGATTTATCATCCATGTAATGTTTTCTAATAGAGAAACACTTAAAATATGCAATTTTAAAGAATAAAATGAGGTTTAGAACACTAATGGTTTATCCTTATGTAATGGAGTCTGCACAAGTGGAGGTCCAGTTGATTAAGTTAGAAAATATTTGTTTCTCTTATGTTCTTCACACAATATAAGTCTTCCTACCATCAATAAATTATAATTGGTTTTATCAGTTTATCAGATTCAGAGTGTAGAACTTATTTTCATACCATTGAACAAAGAATTCAGTCTGCAAATTCTGTAAATAATAACAATGCTTATGCAAATGAGTCCTTTTTCTAAGCAAAGAAAATTTTGCTATTTCCCCTTTGGGGTACAGCAATGTTTATTTGTAAATTTCACTAATATTTGTACCCTTGAGTTATTGCTATAATATATAAAACTCACAATACATTTTTTTCATTGATAAGAACAACATCATCCAAAACCACATAATTAAACTTTCCATTAATAACTTAAAATATATCTTTCTTGAATGTGCCTTCTTAGAAAGTAAAAAGAATGAGATTGAATATCATTAATATTCACAGGATGGGTAGAAATGAGCTGAATGAAATGTATTGAACAAATTACATGCTAAGCTGTGTGCTGAGGATTTTGCCCATTATTTAATCCTCAGAACAGTTCTAAGCAAAGGTAAAAATTCTTTGGAAGACACACATGTTAGATCAGTCTTTCTTTGAGGCAATCATTTATAGGTAATTTCATGAAAATATATTTTGGTTATTGTTTGTTCTAATTTCAATGTGTTAAGCATACAAGGCCAAATAATGCCATGATTTTTGGATTATTTGTAGTTCTTATGCACTATAAAAACTGTGCTCACTTTACTACAAATAAGCAGTACAAGCCAAATTATTCTGACAGTTGAGTTTTCCCTTAATGAATTAAGTGCTTCAGATAAGAAGCATTTGACTGCAAGCAACAGTAAACCATAATTTAGAATTGGCTTTTAATTCAAAAGGTGGTGCTACTTCCTCATTCTTCTGCCTCAAAACAGATGACAGTATGGTTGCAACAGTTTCCAAGCGGGTCATCTGGCCAGAAACAGGCAAAGGAACTATCCTTTGATATCTTTATAGGAAAGAAAGTAGCTTTCCCATAGGTTTGACAGATCTCTCCTCTGATTTCAGAGGTCCCTGCATTAAAAAGTAAATTAAAATTTCACCCAAATTATATCCAATTTATGATTATTTATGCAATACCCATCAAACATCATTCTGGACATTTCTTCCTTTTAATTTCTACAAAATCATTTTTACAAAACATTTTATAGGAGTACAGTGTAAACTAATGTCTGTGAGTGGATAGATTGTACCTTCAACAGATCTGTCTGAATTCTTGCTGCATTTAAGCTTTATTCAATAACAGTCTTATGTAAGATGATGGATTCACCCTACTATATTCAGTAGCTCACAATAGGGTAGAAAAGAACCCAGCTAATCATAATTTTAGATGAATATTGGTCTTCAGTTGCTAAGTCGTGTCCAACTCTTTGTGACCTAATGGACTGCAGCATGCCAGGCTCCCCTGTCCTTCACTGTCTCCGGGATTTTGTTCAATTTCATATCCATTGAGTCAGTGATGCTAGCTAGGCACTAATTCTCTGCTGCCCCCTTCTCCTGTTACCTTCAATTTTTTCCAGCATCAGGGTATTTTCCAATGAGTTGGCTCTTCATATCAGGTGGCCAAACTGTTGGGCCTTCACCATCAGTCCTTACAATAAATATTCAGGGTTGATTTCTTTTAGGACTGACTGGCTTGATACCCCTGTGTTCCAAGGGACTTTCGAGAGTCATCCTTAGCACCACAGTTCAAAAGCATCAATTCTTCAGTGCTCAGCCTTCTTTAGGGTCCAACTCTCATGTCTGTACATGACTACTGGAAAAACCATAGCTTTGACAATATGGACTTTTGTTCCAAAGTGATGTCTCTGCTTATAAATACACTGTCTATGTTTGTCATAGCTTTCCTTCCAAGGAACAGACATTGTTTAATTTCATAGCTGCAATCACTATCCACAGTGTTTTTCGAGCCTAAGAAAACAAATCCATCACTGCTTCCGTATTTTCCCATTTCTATTTGCCACGAAGTGGTGACACTAGATGCTGTGATCTTACCTTTTTCACTGTTGAGGTTTCACCAAGAGGTTCTTCACCAAGAGGTTCTTTCAGTTCAGTTCAGTCGCTCAGTCGTGTCTGACTCTTTGTGACCCTATGAATCGCAGCGCGCCAGGCCTCCCTGTCCATCACCATCTCCCGGAGTTCACTCAGACTCACGTCCATCGAGTCGGTGATGCCATCCAGCCATCTCATCCTCGGTGGTCCCCTTCTCCTCCTGCCCCCAATCCCTCCCAGCATGAGTCTTTTCCAATGAGTCAACTCTTTGCATGAGGTGGCCAAAGTACTGGAGTTTCAGCTTTAGCATTATTCCTTCCAAAGAAATCCCAGGGCTGATCTCCTTCAGAATGGACTGGTTGGATCGTCTTGCAGTCCAAGGGACTCTCAAGAGTCTTCTCCAACACTGCAGTTCAAAAGCATCAATTTTTCGGCACTCAGCCTTCTTCACAGTCCAACTCTTACATCCATACATGACCACAGGAAAAACCATAGCCTTGACTAGATAGACCTTAGTCGGCAAAGTAATGTCTCTGCTTTTGAATATGCTATCTAGGTTGGTCATAACTTTTCTTCCAAGGAGTAAGCGTCTTTTAAATTCATGGCTGCATTCACCATCTGCAGTGATTTTGGAAGCCCAAAAAATAAAGTCTGACACTGTTTCCACTGTTTCCCCATCTATTTCCCATGAAGTGATGGGACCAGATGCCATGATCTTAGTTTTCTAAATGTTGAGCTTTAAGCCAACTTTTTCACTCTCCTCTTTCACTTTCATCAAGAGGCTTTTTAGCTCCTCTTCACTTTCTGCCATCAGGGTGGTGTCATCTGCATTTCTGAGGTTATTGATATTTCTCCCAGCAATCTTGATTCCACCTTGTGTTTCTTCCATTCCAGTGTTTCTCATGATGTACTCTGCATATAAGTTAAATGAGCAGGGTGACAATATACAGCCTTGACATACTCCTTTTCCTATTTGGAATCAGTCTGTTGTTCCATGTCCAGTTCTAACTGTTGCTTCCTGACCTGCATACAGATTTCTCAAGAGGCAGGTTACGTGGACTGGTATTCCCATCTCTTTCAGAATTTTGCCTGTTTATTGGGATCCACACAGTCAAAGGCTTTGGCATAGTCAATAAAGCAGAAATAGATATTTTTCTGGAACTCTCTTGCTTTTTTGATGATCCAGCAGATGTTGGCAATTAGATCTCTGGTTCCTCTGCCTTTTCTAAAACCATCATGAACATCAGGGAGTTCACAGTTCATGTATTACGAAGCCTGGCTTGGAGAATTTTGAGCATTACTTTTTTAGCATGTGAGATGAGTGTAATTGTGGGGTAGTTTGAGCATTCTTTGGCATTGCCTTTCTTTGGAATTGGAATGAAAACTGACCTTTTCCAGTTCTGTTGCCATTGTTAAATTTTCCAAATTTGCTGGCATATTGATTGCAGCACCTTCACAGCATCATCTTTCAGGATTTGAAACAGCTCTACTGGAATTCTATTACCTCCACTAGCTTTGTTCATAGTGATGCTTTCTAAGGCCCACTTGACTTCACATTCCAAGGTATCTGGCTCTAGATGAGTGATCACATCATTATGATTATCTGGGTCATGAAGATCTTTTTTGTACAATTCTTCCGTGTATTCTTGCCACCTCTTCTTAATATCTTCTGCTTCTGTTAGGTCCATCCCATTTCTGTCGTTTATCAAGCCCATCTTTGCATAAAATATTCCCTTGGTATCTCTAATTTTCTTGAAGACGTCTCTAGTCTTTCCCATTCTGTCCTTTTCCTCTATTTCTTTGCATTGATCACTGAAGAAGTCTTTCTTATCTCTTCCTGCTATTCTGTGGAACTCTGCCTTCATATGCTTATATCTTTCCTTTTCTCCTTTGCTTTTCACTTCTCTTCTTTTCACAGCTATTTGTAAGGCCTCCTTAGACAGCCATTTTGCTTTTTTGCATTTCTTTTCCATGGGGATGATCTTGATCCCTGTCTCCTGTACAATGTCACAAACCTCATTCCATAGTTCATCAGGCACTCTATCTATCAGATCTAGGCCCTTAAATCTATTTCTCACTTCCACTGTATAATCATAAGGGATTTGATTTAGGTCATACCTGAATGGTCTAGTGGTTTTCCCTACTTTCTTCAATTTGAGTCTGAATTTGGTAATAAGGAGTACATGATCTGAGCCGCAGTCCGCTCCTGGTCTTGTTTTTGTTGACTGTATAGAGCTTCTCCATCTTTAGCTGCAAAGAATATAATCAGTCTGATTTTGGTGTTGACCATCTGGTGATGTCCATGTGTAGAGACTTCTCTTGTGTTGTTGGAAGAGGGTGTTTGCTCTGACCAGTAAATTTTCTTGGCAAAACCCTATTAGTCTTTGCCCTGCTTCATGCTGCTTTCCAAGGCCAAATTTGCCTGTTACTCCAGGTGTTTCTTGACTGCCTACTTTTGCATTCCAGTCCCCTAGAATGCAAAGGACATCTTTTTTGGGTGTTAGTTCTAAAAGGTCTTGTAGGTCTTCATAAAACCATTCAACTTCAGTTTCTTCAACATTACTGGTTGTGGCATAGACTTGGATAATTGTGATATTGAATGGTTTGCCTTGGAGACGAACAGAGATCATTCTGTTGTTTTTGAGATTGCATCCAAGTAGTGCATTTCGGACTGTTTTGCTGACCATGATGGCTACTCCATTTCTTCTGAAGGATTCCTGCCCGCAGTAGTAGATATAATGGTCATCTGAGTTAAATTCACCCATTCCAGTCCATTTTAGTTCACTGATTCCTAGAATGTTGACGTTCACCCTTGCTATCTCTTGTTTGACCACTTTCAATTTGCCTCGATTCATGGACCTGACATTCCAGGTTCCTATGCAATATTGCTCTTTACAGAATCGGATCTTGCTTCTATCACCAGTCACATCCACAGCTGGGTATTGTTTTTGCTTTGGCTCCATCCCTTCATTCTTTCTGGAGTTATTTCTCCACTGATCTCTAGTAGCATATTGGGCACCTATTGACCTGGGGAGTTCCTCTTTGGTATCCTATCATTTTGCCTTTCCATACTGTTCATGGGGTTCTCAAGGCAAGAATACTGAAGTGGCTTGCCATTCCCTTCTCCAGTGGACCACATTCTGTCAGACCTCTCCACCATGACCCGCCCATCTTCGGTTGCCCCGCAGGCATGGCTTGGTTCATTGAGTTAGACAAGGCTGTGGTCCTAGTGTGATTAGATTGACTAGTTTTCTGTGAGTATGGTTTCAGTGTATGTGCCCTCTGATGCCCTCTTGCAACACCTACCATCTTACTTGGGTTTCTCTTACCTTGGGCCTAGAGGAGCTACCCTGCATCCAAGGCAAATGGCAGTTTCTCTTTACTTTCTGCCATTAGAGTGGTATCATCTACATATCTGAGGTTGTTGATATTTCCTCCAGAATTCTTGATTCCAGCTTGTGAATCATCCAGCGTGAAATTTCACATAATATAATCTGCATATAAGTTAAAAATCAGGGTGAGGCTATACATCCTTGTAGTACTCCTTTCCCAGTATGGAATCGGTCTATTTTTCCATATCCTGTTGCAAATGTTGCTTTTTGACCTGCATACGATTCCTCAGGAGACCGCTAAGGTAGTCTCGTACTCCCATCTGTTTAGTAATTTTTCACACCTTGTTGTGATTCACACAGTCAAAGGCTTTAGCATAGTTAGTGAAGCAGAAGTAGAGGTTTTCCTGGAATTCCCTTGCTTTCTTTATGATACAACAAATGTTGACAATTTGATCTCTAGATTCTCTGCCTTCCCTGCCTTCCCTGAACCCAGTTTGTAAATCTAGAAGTTCTCTGTTCACATATTGCTGAGACCTAACTTAAAGGATTTTGACCATAAAGTTGCTAGCATGTGAAATCTGCATAATTGTGTAGTACTTTGAACATTTTTGGTATTGCCTTTCTTTGGGATTGAAATGAAAACTGACCTTTTTCAGTCTTGTAACCACTGATAAGTTTTCCAAATTTGCTGACCTATTGAGAGTAGCACTTTGACAGCATCATCTTTTAGGATTTGAAATAGTTCAGCTGGAATTCTATCACCTCCACTAGTTTTTCTTTTCTTTTCTTTTTTTGGTAGCAATGTTTCCTAAGTTCCACTTGACTTCACATTCCAGGATGTCAGACTCTATGTGAGTGACCACACCACCATGATTATCTGGGTCACTAAGACCTTTTTTCTATGGTTCTTTTTGGTATTCCTGCTACCTCTTCTTAACATCTTTTACTCTTGTCAGGTTTACCATTTCTGTCTTCTATCATGCCCATCCTTGCATGAAATATTCTTTTGATATCTCCACTTTTCTTGAAGAGAATTGTAGTCTTTCTCATTTTTGTTTTCCTTTAATTCCCTGCATTATTCATTTAAGAAGGATTCTAAACTCTCCTTGCTATTCTCTGGACCTCTGTATTCAGTTGGGTAAATCTTTCCTATTCTCCCTTGCCTGTCACTTTTCTTTTCTCAGATATTTATAAAGCCTCCTCAGATAACCACTTTGCTTTTGTGCATTACTTTATCTTTGGGATAGTTTTGTTCACTGCCTCTAGTGCCTTCAATGTTATGAACCTCCATCCACAGTTCTTCACATGCTGTCTACCAGATCTAATCCCTCGAATCTATTTTTCACCTCCACTGTGTAATCATAAGGGAAGTGATTTAGGTCATATCTGAATGGTCTAGCAGTTTTCACTACTTTCTTCAATTTAAGCCTGAATTTTGTAATAAGGAGCTGATGATCTGAGCCACAGTCATCTCCAGGTCTTGTTTTTTGCTGAGTATATAGGGCTTCTCTGTAGGTTGTAAAGAATATTATCAGTTTTATTTTGTTATTGACCATCTGGTGATGTTCATGTGTAGAGTCGTCTCTTGGGTTGTTGGACAAGGGTGTTTAACATAACCAGAATGTAATTTTGACAAAACTCTGTTAGCCTTTGCCCTGCTTCATTTTGTAACCCAAGGGCAAACTTTTCTGTTACTCCAGGTATCTTTTGACTGCATACTTTTGTGTTCCAAACCCCTATGATGAAAAGGACATTTTATTTGATGTTAGTTATAGAAGGTCTTGTAGGTCTTCATAGAATTGGTCAACTTCAGCATCTTCAGTGTCAGTGGTTGGGGCATATACTTTGACTACTGTGATGTTGAATGGTTTGCACTGGAAACGATCCAAGATCATTTTGTCATTTTTGAGATTGCACCCAAGTACTGCATTTCAGAAGTCAACATTTTTGTTGACTATGAGGGCTATTCCATTTCTTCAAAAGGGTTTCTTACTCACAGTAGTAGATTTAATGGTCCTCTGAATTATATTTGCCCGTTAATGTCCATTGTAGTTCACTGATTCCTAAGATGTCAATGTTCACTCTTGCAGTGTTCTGATTGACCAGATCCAATTTACTTTGATTTATGGGCCTAACATAGGAGATTGGCAGGCTACAGTCCATGGAGTTGCAAAGAGTTGGCCATGACTGAGTGACTAACACTTTCACTCCAGTCTTCCCAAGTGGTGCTAGAGGTAAAAGACTTACTTGCCAATGGAAGAGACATATGAAACATAGCCCTAATTTCTGGGTTGGAAGGAACCCCTGGAGGAGGAAATGGCAACCCACTCAAGTATTCTTGTTTAGAGAATCCCATGGACAGAGAAGTTTGGTGGGCTACAGTCTACTGGGTTGAAAAGAGTTGGACACAACTGAAGCGTCTTGGCATGCATGCATTGGCCTAATATTCCAGGTTTTTATGCAATATATATATTTTTTAATATCAGACTTTACTTTCACCACCAGACACATCCATATTAGAGCATCATTTCCACTTTGGCCTAGCCACTTCACTCTTTCTGAAGCTATTAGTAATTGTCTTCTGGTCTTCTCCCATAGCATATTGAACACCTTCCAACTCTAAGGAGCATATATTTTGGTGTCACATCATTTTGCTGTTATACTGTGCATGGGCTCTCATGGCAAGAATACTGGGGTGGGTTGCCATTTCCTGCCCTGGTGGACCACGTTTTTTCAGAACTCTTCACTATGATCCGTCCATCTTGGGTGGCCCTGCATGACATGGCTCATAGCTTCACTGAGTTACAAAAACCCCTTCAACACAGCAGGGCTATGATCCATAAGGGGATACACACAGTATAATAATTTATTCATTCAACTTCTGATATAAATAAAATTTAAAAATAATATTAAAATTATTTTGGCATAAGCAGCTTTTTATTATTTAATAATTTTAGATTTGCAGAGAGATGCAAAGATGATGAAGAAAGTTCTTCTATAAGCTTCACCTCAGATGCCCCCAAAACTATTATCCTGTAGGACCCGCTCATATTTTTTCAAAACTAAGAAAACAAAATTGGCACAATACTATTAACTAAGCTATAGTTACTCAGATTTACAAAATTTCCCACTAATATTCTTTTTATGTTCCAGGATCCCATCCAGAAAGGCATGTTGCATTTAGTCATCATAAACCTTAATTTTTATAGTCTGTGATTTTTTTTTCAGTTTTTCCTTGTTTATCAAGACCTTTGTGCTTTTGAAGGGTACTGATCAAGTACTTTGCCGAATGTATCTCAACTTGGGATTGATGTTTTCTCATATTTAGACCAGGATTATGAATTGATGAATTCCACTGGTAACTTTTTACCACTAGGTGAGGTTTATAAACAGTGCTAATAAGAATATCAAAGAAGTTAGGGATCTTGAATGGAAAGTAGAAAGTATGGAGATACACTCAGAACAGATTTTTACAGGAAGTAAACCACTTCCAAGGTGTCAGCTGCTTTTGAAAGCTAAATCAATTCTTATAGAATGTGAGAATACATTTAGCATCAGAAGCATTACTTTGCTCCCATGGCCTTAAATTATTGTTTGAGGCAATATCAAAAAGTGTTTAATTTGCTTTCAGGTAGCAGCTCGCTCAGTGGCAGAATGAATGCTTTCTATTTCAAGTATATTTTGTTGCACTAGGCCAACATTTTCCAAATTATAGGTTATATTCACTTGATGTATAATACATCAGTCAGGTAATAGAAATGTTTCTATATATTTATATATTCATTCATCTATTGATATTTCCATTTACCTATTTTTGGAAAAGTATCAGTTCGGTTCAGTTCAGTTGCTCAGTCGTGTCCGACTCCTTGTGACCCCATGAACTGCAGCACACCAGGCCTCCCTGTCCATCACCAACACCCGGAGTTCACTCAGACTCACGTCCATCGAGTCAGTGATGCCATCCAGCCATCTCATCCTCTGTCGTCCCCTTTTCCTCCTGCCCCCAATCCCTCCCAGCATCAGAGTCTTTTCCAATGAGTCAACTCTTCGCATGAGGTGGCCAAAGTACTGGAGTTTCAGCTTTAGCATCATTCCTTCCAAAGAACACCCAGGGTTGATCTCCTTTAGAATAGACTGGTTGGATCTCCTTGCAGTCCAAGGGACTCTCAAGAGTCTTCTCCAACACCACAGTTTAAAAGCATCAGTTCTTTGGCACTCAGCCTTCTTCACAGTCCAACTCTCACATCCAAAAGTATAAGCGAGTACAAAAGTAAACAAAGGGAAATTTTTATTAATTTATTATAAATTCTTGAGAAATTCATTAAAAATATACTTCTCACTTGTTTCCCTCATTTTCATCAGATGGACCCTCCCAAACATACATATACACAAATAAATTCCCTATTTCTATTAGAGACTGTGGGCCAGTGCATGCATGCACGCTAAGCCGCTTCAGTCTTTTCTGACTCTGAAACCCTATGGACCATGGCCCACCAGGCTTTTCCATCCATGGGATTCTCTAGACTGGAATACTGGAGTGGGTTTCTATGTCCTCCTCCAGGAGATCTTATAGACCCAGGGATCAAACCTAAGTCTCTTAAGTGTTCAGAATTGGCAGGCAAGCTCTTTGCTAGTAGTGTCATCTGGGAAGCCCCTTTTGGGTCAGTACTACAAATATATTTGATGTAAGATTTGAAATCATTTTCACAAATTTGAATCAATCATCCATCAATTTTTTATTGATTCTTCTTTCAAAATAAGTCTTTATTTCAGCTTTCTTTATATTCTTACTGACTTTGCCTTAGGTTAGGCCCTCATAGATTAGCCATCAGAATATAATTTTTGCTAATATTATTTTTCAGTCTCTCCTTTCCTGTCTTTATTTGCCACTTTGTCATCATACAATATTCCCAAACTTTGTGTGGAATATATGCACTTGTGCTAACATTAATGTTTTTCCTCTATTACAAAGTAATATCTCAGATATGTTACTTCCTTGCCCCCAGGTACATATACAAATTATAGTAGATCCTTCTGAAAGTGAAAGTGAAACGGAAGTCTCTTAGTCGTGTCCGACTTTTTGCGACCCCATGGACTGTAGCCTACCAGGCTCCTCTGTCAATGGGATTTTCCAGGCAATAGTACTGAAGTGGATTGCCATTTCCTTCTCAAGGGGGTCTTTCAGACCCAGGGATCGAAGCCGGGTCTCCTGCGTTGTAGACAGATGCTTTACCATCTGAGCTTCTGAGTTGCCTCTAACTCATTTTCTCTTCCTTCCCTGTCTTCTTTTGGGAAGTGCAATTTCCTTCATTCTAAACATGTTTATTCTAGTACAACTCCATCTTTTTCAGAGATATTGGTATGATGATTGACCTGCCTAGTTACTATGATTAAAACCTCCAGTACAATAGGGTATAAAAAAAGAAACAATATCTTTTTTTCTGATCTTGGAAGAAAGTTACTAATTTACACACAATGAGTATAATATTAGCCATGGGTTTTTAATTTATTTGGCTATGCTACACCTTAGTTTTAGCATGTGGACTCTTTGATCCTTGTGGCATGATGGATTTTTTTTTTTTTTTGGTTGCAATATGTGGGATTCTTCAATCTTTGTTTCAGCATGTGGGTTCTTTAGTTGTGACATGCAGGATCTAGTTCTCTGACCAGGGATCAAGCTCAGGCCCCCTGAACTGGGAGTGCAGAGTCTTAGCCGCTGTACCATTAGGGAAATACCTATTCATGAGGTTTTAATAGATGTCCTTTATCAGGTTGAAGGAATTCCTTTCCATTTCTGGTTTGAGTGTTTTTATCATGAAGGAATGTTAGATTTTGTCAACTTCTTTTTTTTTTATTTTTATTTTTTAAATTTTAAAATCTTTAATTCTTACATGCATTCCCAAACATGAACCCCCCTCCCACCTCCCTCCCCATAACATCTTTCTGGGTCATCCCCATGCACCAGCCCCAAGCATGCTGCATCCTGCGTCAGACATAGACTGGCGATTCAATTCACATGATAGTATACATGTTAGAATGTCATTCTCCCAAATCATCCCACCCTCTCCCTCTCCCTCTGAGTCCAAAAGTCTGTTATACACATCTGTGTCTCTTTCCCTGTCTTGCATACAGGGTCGTCATTGCCATCTTCCTAAATTCCATATATATGTGTTAGTATACTGTATTGGTGTTTTTCTTTCTGGCTTACTTCACTCTGTATAATCGGCTCCAGTTTCATCCATCTCATCAGAACTGATTCAAATGAATTCTTTTTAACTGCTGAGTAATACTCCATTGTGTATATGTACCAAAGCTTTCTTATCCATTCATCTGCTGATGGACATCTAGGTTGTTTCCATGTCCTGGCTATTATAAACAGTGCTGCGATGAACATTGGGGTACATGTGTCTCTTTCCATTCTGGTTTCCTCGGTGTGTATGCCCAGAAGTGGGATTGCTGGGTCATAAGGTAGTTCTATTTGCAATTTTTAAAGGAATCTCCACACTGTTCTCCATAGTGGCTGTACTAGTTTGCATTCCCACCAACAGTGTAGGAGGGTTCCCTTTTCTCCACACCCTCTCCAACATTTATTGCTTGCAGATTTTTGGATCGCAGCCATTCTGACTGGTGTGAAGTGGTACCTCATTGTGGTTTTGATTTGCATTTCTCTAATAATGAGTGATGTTGAGCATCTTTTCATGTGTTTGTTAGCCATCCGTATGTCTTCTTTGGAGAAATGTCTATTTAGTTCTTTGGCCCATTTTTTTTTTTTTTTAGTTTTTTATTTTTTAAATTTTAAAATCTTTAATTCTTACATGTGTTCCCAAACATGAACCCCCCTCCCACCTCACTCCCCATAACATCTCTCTGGGTCATCCCCATGCACCAGCCCCAAGCATGCTGCATCCTGCGTCAGACATAGACTGGCGATTCAATTCTTACATGATAGGGTACATGTTAGAATGTCATTCTCCCACCAGTCAGAATGGCTGCGATCCAAAAATCTGCAAGCAATAAATGCTGGAGAGGGTGTGGAGAAAAGGGAACCCTCCTACACTGTTGGTGGGAATGCAAACTAGTACAGCCACTATGGAGAACAGTGTGGAGATTCCTTAAAAAATTGCAAATAGAACTACCTTATGACCCAGCAATCCCACTGCTGGGCATACACACCGAGGAAACCAGAATTGAAAGAGACACATGTACCCCAACGTTCATCGCAGCACTGTTTATAATAGCCAGGACATGGAAGCAACCTAGATGTCCATCAGCAGATGAATGGATAAGAAAGCTGTGGTACATATACACAATGGAATATTACTCAGCCGTAAAAAAAAAATTCATTTGAATCAGTTCTGATGAGATGGATGAAACTGGAGCCGATTATACAGAGTGAAGTAAGCCAGAAAGAAAAACACCAATACAGTATACTAACACATATATATGGAATTTAGGAAGATGGCAATGACGACCCTGTATGCAAGACAGGGAAAGAGACACAGATGTGTATAACGGACTTTTGGACTCAGAGGGAGAGGGAGAGGGTGGGATGATTTGGGAGAATGACAATGGGCCAAAGAACTAAATAGACATTTCTCCAAAGAAGACATACGGATGGCTAACAAACACATGAAAAGATGCTCAACATCACTCATTATTAGAGAAATGCAAATCAAAACCACAATGAGGTACCACTTCACACCAGTCAGAATGGCCCATTTTTTGATTGGGTCGTTTATTTAGAAGAATGGAACTGGAGGAATCAACTTGCCTGACTTCAGGCTCTACTACAAAGCCACAGTCATCAAGACAGTATGGTACTGGCACAAAGACAGACATATAGATCAATAGAACAAAATAGAAAGCCCAGAGATAAATCCACACACATATGGACACCTTATCTTTGACAAAGGAGGCAAGAATATACAATGGAGTAAAGACAATCTCTTTAACAAGTGGTGCTGGGAAAACTGGTCAACCACTTGTAAAAGAATGAAACTAGATCACTTTCTAACACCGCACACAAAAATAAACTCAAAATGGATTAAAGATCTAAATGTAAGATCAGAAACTATAAAACTCCTAGAGGAGAACATAGGCAAAACACTCTCAGACATAAATCACAGCAGGATCCTCTATGATCCACCTCCCAGAATTCTGGAAATAAAAGCAAAAATAAACAAATGGGATCTAATTAAAATTAAAAGCTTCTGCACAACAAAGGAAAATATAAGCAAGGTGAAAAGACAGCCTTCTGAATGGGAGAAAATAATAGCAAATGAAGCAACTGACAAACAACTAATCTCAAAAATATACAAGCAACTTCTGTCAACTTCTTTTAATGTATATATACAGATAATTATGTGGCTTTTGGTCTGTTTTCTCTTAACATGTCTTATGACACGAATTCATTTTTAGATGTTAAACCAAGCTTACATTTCTGAGATAAATCCCATTTGATTATGGTGTGTAATCTTTTTACTACTTTGCTGTATTCAGTTTAGCAGTGTTTTGTTGATGATTTTTGTGTCTATATTCAGAAGAGATATCAGCCCGCAGTTTTCTTGTGACGCTTGGTCTGGCTTCTGTATTATCATAACACTGCCCTCATAGAATGAGTAAAAAGTGTTCCTTCTTCCATTTTCTTGGGACATTGTATTTTTTTTTTTAAATGACATCAATCATTCTTTAAATTTTGGCCAGTGACACCATCTGACTTTGAGCTTTTTCGTCCATTTGAAAATTTAAAAAAACATTATTAGAATTTCTTTACTTTTTATAAGTCTAGTCAGATTTTTAATTTCTACTTCTGCTAGTTGTGGTATAGCTTGACTCCTGCCAGGAATTTGTCCATTTTTTCTGTTTCTAATTTGTTTCCATACATTTGCTTATGGTACTTCCTTTATAAGACTTTTTAATTTTGTAAGGTTAGTAGTGCTGTTTTCTTAATAGTGTTTAAAAATAACATTTAGTTTGGTAGTGATTGAAATGTGGGGACATGGAGTGTAGCATTTGGAAGAATTGCATAGCCACAAAATATATATGCATACATTTAACTTCTAATTGTAACACCACTGAGCTCACTATGGATTTTTCACTGGGCTGACAAAGCACGGAAGTTTTCCTCTTACTGCTATAGGTTTTAAAAATAATAAATGAATGCTACTTGAGAGGAGATGGGGATACATCCAGGTATTTCCATTTAAATACATGGAATGGATTTTCAAATCAAATAATAGTGTTTTCATGATACATGGGGTCATTTTGTCTTAAAAACCCTTCTTAATAAATGTGTCTATTCTAAGCAGAAGTCTTCTAGCTCTGCATTTTTTTCATGTTGTTGTTAGGAAATTATTTTTCACATATTTTACATATGTCTAAAGATTAAGTATTGAAATAAACACAAACACCTTTTCAAATACAACCATGCACTTGACTGTTTTTTTTTTTACAAATGATTTTTTATTAGTGTATACAAATGTAAAACAACTTTCTGCATATGAATTATGTATCCTGTGATTTTACTAAGATCATTGATGAGCTCTAGTAGTTTCTATTAGCATTTTTTGGATTTTCTATGTACAATATCATGCCATGTGCAAACAGTGACAGTTTTACTTCTTTTCCAACTTGAATTACTTTTGTTTCTTTTTCCTCACTGATTGCTATGCTAGGACTTCTAAAACTATGTTAAATAAAATAGTGATAGTGGACCACCCTAGTCTTATTCATAATCTTACAGGGAATGCTTTCAGTTTTTCACCATTGAATATGATGTTAGTTGTGTATTGTCATATATAACTTTTTTTTTTAGTTTTTTATTTTTTTAATTTTAAAATCTTTAATTCTTACATGTGTTCCCAAACATGAAACCCCTCCCACCTCCCTCCCCATAACTTCTCTGTGGGTCATCCCCATGCACTAGCCCCAAGCATGCTGTATCCTGTGTCAGACATAGACTGGCGATTCAATTCTTACATGATAGTATACATGTTAGAATGTCATTCTCCCAAATCATCCTGCCCTCTCCCTCTCCCTCTGAGTCTAAAAGTCCGTTATACACAGCTGTGTCTTTTTTCCCGTCTTGCATACAGGGTCGTCATTGCCATCTTTCTAAATTCCATATATATGTGTTAGTATACTGTATTGGTGTTTTTCTTTCTGGCTTACTTCACTCTGTATAATCGGTTCCAGTTTCATCCATCTCACCAGAACTGATTCAAATGAATTCTTTTTAATGGCTGAGTAATACTCCATTGTGTATATGTACCACAGCTTTCTTATCCATTCATCTG
The DNA here is from genome assembly GCF_016772045.2 of Ovis aries. NCBI lineage: Eukaryota > Metazoa > Chordata > Mammalia > Artiodactyla > Bovidae > Ovis > Ovis aries. The sequence goes on from NC_056062.1 coordinate 6,238,467, forward strand.
CTGATGGACATCTAGGTTGTTTCCATGTCCTGGCTATTATAAACAGTGCTGCGATGAACATTGGGGTACATGTGTCTCTTTCAGTTCTGGTTTCCTCGGTGTGTATGCCCAGCAGTGGGATTGCTGGGTCATAAGGTAGTTCTATTTGCAATTCAAACATTATCCTCAATGGTGAAAAATTGAAAGCATTTCCCCTAAAGTCAGGAACAAGACAAGGGTGTCCACTTTCACCGCTACTATTCAACATAGTTCTGGAAGTTTTGGCCACAGCAATCAGAGCAGAAAAAGAAATAAAAGGAATCCAAATTGGAAAAGAAGAAGTAAAACTCTCACTGTTTGCAGATGACATGATCCTCTACATGGAAAACCCTAAAGACTCCACCAGAAAATTACTAGAGCTCATCAATGAATATAGTAAAGTTGCAGGATATAAAATCAACACACAGAAATCCCTTGCATTCCTATACACTAATAATGAGAAAGTAGAAAAAGAAATTAAGGAAACAATTCCATTCACCATTGCAACGAAAAGAATAAAATACTTAGGAATATATCTACCTAAAGAAACTAAATATCTATATATAGAAAACTGTAAAACACTGATGAAAGAAATCAAAGAGGACACTAATAGATGGAGAAATATACCATGTTCATGGATCGGAAGAATCAATATAGTGAAAATGAGTTGACTGTTATTTTTATTGCTTTCTCTTTGCATTCTTATCATCCACTCTATGTGTTGGTCCTTCTTATTCCTCTCACAACTTCACTCTAAACTGCTCTTCATGACCCTTCACAATTTGACCACAGTTCCTTCATGAATTATATAAAACAAAGATTACATATTATTTATAATACTTTAATTTGTCCAGAATGGAGCTATCCTTAATTATGTTGTTTACTTTGGTCTGAAAAGCAGAGCAAATATGTTTGACAATATTATTAAATAAGAAGCTATTGTTGTGACTCCTTTGGGCTATTGGTAAGTTCTAATAATTCACACAACCGTACTCATCTTCCTCTTATCAACTCTTAACTGACTCATCTAATTTTACTGTTATTTAATAACTAGCACTATAAACTGGCAAGTGAAAAACATTAAAGAAAAATAATCTTAAATTTTTCATTCTGAAAATTTGGTCTGAAAAGCATTGTGACTATTAAATATCATATTTTAAAAAACATTCTATCTTATTTCTTGCCTATAGATATGGCAGGATCACATTTTGTCTTTTTCACTTCTCCTTATTCTTAGCTGAACTCAGCAAAGAAACAGAAACTTTGTTAGCATAATAAATCAAGAGTTTTATAACAGGAGAGGCAACTGAACTTAGAAAAAGATACTTTTTTTGTTACATATGATTCTTTCTGAAGATTATAATGGGTCTTTTGCAGTATTCAAATTAGGAAGTTGATAATTCATTTTATGGACTTGGAAAGTAAATGGAATACATAGGAACTGATTAAAAGACCAAGTTATACCTAAGACTATGTGCAGAATACTGAAGGTAAAGATAGAGGTTATATGAAGATATGAGAAAAGAGGTGTATTGGAAAAATAAGGGAAAATCTAAATACTAGTTTGAGCTGTGCTTCAAGTGGCCTTGTAACAGACTTTATGATTAATAATTTAGATCATCATAATATTCTTTATCCTAATGGCAAACCTCATTCTCTTATAAGGAATCATATCCTAGTGTTTCCTTAAAGGATTTCATGAGGAATGGAAACTTTAGTGTGGAAAAATTTAACTGCAGTCTTATTCTTTCCTGTATCAATATGAATTACACTTTGACTGGGAGAGCACAACTGTGGTGTGAAAAATGGGCCAGACTTTGACATGAGCAGTAATACTGGAGAGGGATGAAGTGATGACTAGTGCTGTACTAGCACCAGAGTCTCCAGGTAGCATAAAGTTGAAGCATGGATAGTTCAATAAAAATCCAGAGCTATATTCTAATGTTAGATTTTTTTTATAAATGCTGATCAATGCAGCAAATGTTTTGAAATAATGATCCAATGGAGAATGATTCACATACTATAAATAACGGATTTTTGTAGGAATTTGTAACATTTCTGAAATATGAATAAAAATGTTCAGTATGACAGACACGGTATAAGGACCCAGGCAGAGCACCACACTGGGAGTCTGGATTGAAAGCCCGTGAAAAGTAATAGAGAGGAAAATTTAACTTCTACTTGATGCAGAAAAATGTTAAAATGTCACATTTTAAAAATGGAGTTGAGTGAGAAATACAAAACTTGTGCCTAGGAGGAAAATTTTGAACTCTGCACTGAACATCCTCTGGAAATGATATAATGATTAACGGCTCAGATAAGATTCACCGCTTATCTTAAGTTGATTTGAGGTAGCATTTAGAGTGAAACAAGAATGGGTACCTGTGTCTGCAAGTGACTGGTTATAAGTTTTGGAAAAGACGTTAACAAAAATCTAACAAGCAAGAGTACTAAGAGTACTTGTGACTGTCCAGGACAGAGAGTATTAAAAAAAAAATATATATATATATATATATATATAGATTTTTAATTATGTTAAAAATGTTTTTACAATGGAAGAAGACACGAAACAAGATGAGGGGAGGGGAGGGGTATGAAAATTGAGTGCAAGAAGCCAGCTACAATATATATTTCATGATACAACTTTGCCAACAAAGATCTGTCTAGTTAAATCTATGGTTTTCCCAGTAGTCAGGTATGGATGTAAGAGTTGGACTGTGAAGAAAGCTGAGCACTGAAGAATTGATGCTTTTGAACTGTGGTGCTGGAGAAGACTTTCACGAGTCCCTTGGACTGCAAGGAGATCCAACCAGTCCCTCCTAAAGGAGACCAGTCCTGGGTGTTCATTGGAAGGACTGATGCTAAAGCTGAAACTCCAATACTTTGGCCACCTCATGCAAAGAACTGACTGACATATTGGAAAAGACCCTTTTGCTGGGAAAGACTGAAAGTGGGAGGAGAAGGGGATGACAGAGGATGAGATGGTTGGATGGCATCACTGACGCAATGGACATGAGTTTGAGTAGGCTCTGGGAATTGGTGATGGACAGGGAAGCTTGGCATGCTGCAGTCCATGGGGTCGTAAAAAGTTGGACACGACTGAGCAACTGAACTGAACGAACTGAAAAAAATAAAGTCAAACTGGTGTTAGATATTTTCTACTCGTGGGTGTAGTGACATGATGGGGACCGAAGGAGCCCTCTGTGATGCTGAGGGATATTTCATTTCTTGTTCTGGGGAATGGTTACATGGATGTCTTCACTTTTCAAAAATTAATGTAGTTACAGGCTGAAGTCAAGGGTAGGAAGAACCTCAACTCACCTTCTCCCATAGGTACATCAAAATTATAACTAACTTTCTGAGCAAACTATCTATGAGGATGACATTAAGGCTAGCAGAAAAGGTTTTCACAAGCAAAGATATAAAGAAAGGACCACAGTGGGGTTGCTTGCTGCTGCTGCTGCTGCTGCTGCTGCTGCTGCTGCTGCTGCTGCTGCATCTCTTCAATCGTGTCTGACTTTGTGCGACCCCATAGATGGCAGCCCACCAGGCTCCTCCATCCATGGGTTTTTCCAGGCAAGAGTACTGGAGTGAGTTGTCAATGCCTTCTCCAAATGGGGTTGGTAGGAGTGATAAAAACATGTTACAGTTAGGATCCATATCCCAGGTTGGTTAGCCAAAAATGAGACAAATATAACAGTGAAAGAGGTCTTCCCCAAGAATAAAGGAGTCTGAATCCCACACTGGGCTTTCCAGTCTTGGGTGTTGCACCATAAAGACAAGTCTCCAGAACAGCTGACTTGGAAAACCAGTAGAACTTACATATGGGAGAGCTGGAGAGCTATAAGACTTTAAAGAAAAAACACAAAGTGATACATACTGTAAGTCCCAGTGCAGAGGCAGTAATTTGAAGGAAACCTAGATCATACTTCTTGCTGATCTTGAAGAGCCTCCCAGAGAGGAAGGAGGCAACTGGGCTTTCCCCTGGGAATAGAGACCTTGGTAGCAGCAATTTTTTAGAGCTAATTCTATTATAATGATACAGGTGCTGGTAAGTCCCATCTTGGAACCCCCTTCCATCAAGCTTATTAGAACTGGGAACTTATCTGCCCCCCAGTGGGCCAGCACCAGCTCCTCACCCCCTGAGTCACACCGTCTCTATAGTGGGACGTGGCTCCACATACATGGAGGTCAGGAGTAGTCCCGTCCCCCAAGACACAAAAGCCAATAATGAAGGAAAAATACCCCCATTTCAGTAGTCATGGAGTGATTGTAAAAAGCAGGGTCTCGAAGACAACTGGGCCAGTGGTCAGCTCTGCCTACCAGGACACCCCAGTAGTCAGTACTACCACAACAGAAGAGGTACACAGCCCACAAAGGGGACACCTCTAGAATATATAGATCTGGTAGGATAAGGGTGGTGATTCTGGATCCCATACAACATCTACATAAGACCACTTCACCAAGTTTAGGGAACATAAACAACCTACCTAACATGGAGAAAAATAAAAAACAGAGCATTGTAAAAAAAAAAACAAAATGAAGCAAAATTGGAAGATAAATAAATGTGTGTTCAAAACAAAGGATTAAGAAAAAAACCACAAAAAAAGGCAAAAGTGAAGATAAACAATCTATTCAATAAAGTTAGTTACTTTTATTGAGATTCTTATTTCTCTTTTTCCTAGTTGTTTTAAATGTAAGGTTAAATTCTTCATTATACTCTTTTTGTTTCTGGATTAGAATTGTATCACTATGAACTTTCCTCTGAGAACTGCATTTTGGTGCATCTCATAGATTTGAGATCACTGTTTTTCTATTTTCATTTGTCTCAAAGTATATTTTTATTTCTTATTTGATTTTTAGTTGACCTATTGATTCTCTAGTACCATGTTGCTTATACTTAACTCAGAGAATAATGGATGAATACAGTGGGGATTTAAACACAGAATATAAAGAAGAACCAAGCAGAACTGAAGAATACAGTAACTAAAATGTCAAAAACATTTAAGAGAAGGAACAAAATATGGTGGGGTTTTAGGGTTGTTAGAATTTGTTCAAAACTAACAGATTGTGTAATATATATATATATATATATATATATATATATATATATATATATATGTACATAATGTGTGGGTGCTAAGCCACTTAGTTGTGTCCAACTCCGTGCAACCCTATGCACTGCAGCCTAGCTTTGTTTGTAGTGATGCTTCCTAAAGCCCACTTGACTTCACAGTCCAGGATGTCTGGCTCTGGGTGAGTGACCCACCATTGTGGTTATCTGGGTCATGAAGATCTTTTTTGTACAGTTCTTCTGTTTATTCTTGCCACCTCTTCTTAATATCTTCTGCTTCTATTAGGTCCATACCATTTCTGTCCTTTATTATGCCCATCTTTGCTTGGAATTTTCCCTTGATATCTCTAATATTCTTGAAGAAATCTCTAGTCTTTCCCATTCTATTGTTTTCTTCTATTTCTCTACATTGATCACTGAAGCAGTCTTTCTTATCTGTCCTTGTTCTTCCATGGAACTCTGCATTCAAATGGGTATATTTTTCCTTTTCTTCTTTGCCTTTCGCTTCTTTTCTTTTCTCAGCTATTTGTGAGGCCTTCTCCAATAATCATCTTGCATTTTTGCATTTCTTTTTCTTGGGGATGGTCTTGATCCTTGCCTCATGTACAATGTCATGAACCGGGGTCCATAGATCTTCAGGCACTCTGTCTATCAGATCTAATCACTTGAATCGATTTGTCAATTCCACTGTATAATCATAACGATTTTGATTTAGGTCAAACCTGAATGCTATAGTGGTTTTCCCTATTTTCTTCAATTTAAGTCTGAATTTAGCAATAAGGAGTTCATGATCTGAGTCACAGTCTGCTCCTGGTCTTGTTTTTTTTTTTTTTTTCTTTTTTTCTGACCTTTATTTTTACTTTATTTTACTTTACAATATTGTATTGGTTTTGCCATACATTGACATGAATCCACCACGGGTGTACATGCGATCCCAAATATGAACCCCCCTGGTCTTGTTTTTGCTAAATGTATAGAGCTTCTCCATCTTTGGCTGCAAAGGATATAATCAATCTGATTTCAGTATTGACTATCTGGTGATGTTCATGTGTAGAGTCTTCTCTTGTCTTGTTGGAAGAGGGTATTTGCTCTGACCAGCGTATTCTGGGTATTTGCTCTGACCAGTGTATTCTCTTGGCAAAACTCTGTTAGCATTTGCCCTGCTTCATTTTGTACTCTAAGGCCAAACTTGCCTGTTACTCAAGGTATAATCCTGGCTTATGATCTAGCAATTTTTCTTCTGGGTTTTTATGGGAAGAAAATAAAAACAACAGTTTTCAAATATATATGCACCCCATATGCATAAGCAATACTCATTTCAGCATTATTTAAAATAACCAAGGTATGGAAGTAGCCTAAGTATCCATCTATAAATGAATGAATGAAGAAGATGTGTTATATATGGAATGAAGCATTATCAGTCATTAAAAACACAATATCCTGCCATTTGAAACAACATGGATGGACCTAGAGGTTACTGTGCTACCTGAAATATGCCAAACTGAGAAGACAAATAAATTACGATCTCACTTATATATAGAAGTAAAACAGATTCATAGATTCAGAGAACGAACAGATGGTTGCCAGAAGGAAGAGGGTTGAGTGAAATAGGTGAAGGAAATTAAAAGGTACAGACACCTCAAGATATAAATAAAGAAGCCACAGGGGTGTCATAGACAGGGGCTTCCCCAGGGCTCAGTGATAAAGAATATGCCAGCAGTGGAGGAGCCACAGGACATGCGGGTTCAATCCCTGGGTAAGGAAGATCCCCTTGAGGAGGGCATGGCAACTGACTCCAGTATTCTTGCCTGGAGAATCTCAGGGACAGTGGAGCCTGGCAGGATACAGTCCATAGGGTTACAAAGAGTCAGACATGACTTACCATACATGCACGTGTCATATACAGCATAAGGAATATTGTTAGTTCAGTTCAGTTCAGTTGCTCAGTCGTGTCCAACTTTTTGCGACCCCATGGACTGCAGCATGTTAGGCTTCGCTGTCCATCACCAACACCTGGAGTTTATTCAAACTCATGTCCAACGAGTCAGTCGTGCCTTTCAACCATCTCATCCTTTGTTATCACCTTCTCCTCCTGCCTTCAATCTTTTCCAGCATCAGGGTCTTTTCCAATGAGTCAGTTCTTCCCATCAGGTGGCCAAAGTATTGGACCTTCAGCTTCAGCATCAGTCCTTCCAATAAATATTCAGGACTGATTTCCCTTAGGATGGACTGGTTGGATCTTCTTGCAGTCCAAGGGACTCTCAAGAGCCTTCTCCAAGACCACAGTTCAAAAGCATCAATTCTTCAGTGCTCAGCTTCTTTATATTCCAACTTTCATATCCATAGATGATTACTGAAAAAACAATATCTTTGACTAGACAGACCTTTGTTGGCAAAGCAATGTCTCTGCTTTTGTAATATGTTCTAAATAGGTTGGTCATAGCTTTTCTTCCAAGGAGCAAATGTCTGTTAATTTCATGGTTTCAGTCACCATCTGCAGGGATTTTGGAGCCCTAAAAAATAAAGTCTCTCACCATTTCTATTGTTTGCTCATCTATTTGCCATGAAGTGATGGGTTGGATGCTATGATCTTCAGTTTTTTTTTTTTTCTTTTACTTTATTTTACTTTGCAATACTGTATTGGTTTTGCCATACAATCTTCAGTTTTTGAATGCTGAGTTTTCAGCCAGCTTTTTCACTCTCCTCTTTCACTTTCATCAGGGGGCTCTCTAGTTCCTCTTAGCTTTTTGTCATAAGAGTGCTGTCATCTGCAAATCTGAGGTTATTGATATTTCTCGTGGAAATCTTCATTCAAGCTTGTGCTTCATCCAGCCCAGCATTTCAAATGATATACTCTTCAATAAGTTAAATAAATGTATAAGATATATATGTATATATAAAATTATATATATATGATTACATAGATGTGTGCTCATCTTCTGTGAGAACTCTAAAACTTACAACTCGGTGCTGAACCACCATCAATAAGAGAATGTTTAATCCCAGCAAGAAATTGCCACCATGACCTTGCCATGTCCAAGGTCAAAGGAGAAGTCCTAACAAGATGGTAGGAGGGATGAAATAATATTTAGAATAAAACCTAATACCCACCAATGATGCTCAGAGGACTCAAACAAAACCTTGTGTGCAACAGGACCCAAAGACCCCAGAGACTGATCCAGAACTGCCTTGGAGTGTCTGAGTGTCTCAGGCAGAGGCATGTGTAAACTGTGGCCTGCCATGGGGACAGGGGCTCTGCCTGCAGCAGACCTGGGACTTAAGGCATGTGGCATATACCCTCTTGGTGGAAGTCACCATTAGCCCGACCATAGAGCCTCTGAGCAGATGACCCACAAACTGCAGAACAATTAGGCCAAAGAAATTCTCTCACTGTTAAGAAAGTTCTAGGACTAACAACAGATTTCCCAACATGGGGACCCAGCAAAGGCACTGAGAAACCCCAGGGAATTAGACTTTGGAGGCCAGTGAGATTTGATTACAGAACTTCCACAGGACTGGGGAAACAGACTCTTGGAGGGCACAGTCAAAATCTTTTGTACACCAGGACCCAGGAGAAAAGAGCATTGTCCCCACAAGAGACAGAGACAGACTTGCCGGTAGGTTTCCAGGAGACTCCGGCCAAGGTGTGGGTCGACAGTGGCCTGCTGCAGGGTTAGGGGTACTGAATACAACTTTATGGGTGTAAGGCATTTGTAGGAGGTCGCCCATCAACAGAAAGTTGGATTAAAGATTTACTGAATATCATCAGTCAGTCTCTCCCATCAGGAAGCTTCCATAAGCCTCTTATCATTATCCATCAGAGAACAGTCGGAATGAAAACCACAACCAGAGAAAACTAATCAGACTGATCACATGGATGACAGTCTTGTCTAACTCAATAAAACTATGAGCCATGCCATGTAGGGCAACTCAGGATAGGCGGGTCATGGTGGAGAATTCTGACAAAAAGTGGTCCACTGGAGAGGGAATGGCAAACTACTTCAGTATTTTTGCCTTGAGAACCTCATGGAGAGTATGAAAAGGCATAAAGATATGACACTGAAAGATAAACTCCCTAGTCAGTAGGTGCTCAATTTGCTACTGTAGAAGAGTGGAGAAATAACTCCAAAAATAATGAAAAGACAGAGCCAAAGTGAAAACAATGCCTGGTTGTGGATGTAACTGGTGATGGAAGTCAAGTATGGTTCTTTAAAGAACAATATTGTATAGGATCCTGGAATTTTAGGTCCATGAATCAAGGTAAATTAGAAGTGTTCAAACAGGAGTTGGAAAGAGTGAACACCAACACCTTAGGAACAGGTGAACTAAAATGGACCAGAATGGGCAAATTTAATTCAGATGACCATTATATACTCCTGTGGGCAAGAATGCCTTAGAAGAAGGGGCGTAGCTCTCATAGTCAACAAAGAGTCCAAAATGCAGTACGTGGGTGCAGTCTCAAAAAGGACAGAATGATCTCTGTTCATTTCCAAGACAAACCATTCACTATCACAGTAATCCAAGTCTATGCCCCAACCACTAATGCCAAAGAAGCTGAAGTTGAATGGTTCTAAGAGGACCTACATAAAAATCACATGATTAACTCAATAGATGCAGAGAAAGTTTTTGACAAAATTCAGCACATATTTATGATAAAAACTCTCCAGAAAGCAGGCATGAAAGGAACATATCTCAACATAATAAAGCAATCTATGAGTCAGGAACAAGACAGGGTGCACACTCTCATGACTACTATTCAACATAGTTTTGGAAGTCCTAGCCACAGAAATCAAAGAAGAAAAATAAAAGGAATCCAGCTTGGAAAAGAAGAAATAAAAGTCTCACTGTTTGCAGATGACATGATCCTCAACATAGAAAACCCTAAAGACACCAACAGAAAATTACTAGAGCTAATCAATGAATATAGCAAAGTTTCAGAATATGAAATTAATGCACAGAAGTTCTTTGCATTCCTATACAGTAACAATGAGAAGACAGAAATATAAAGTTAATAAACATCCCCATTCACCATTGCAACTTGGAGAATGTAATACTTAGGAATAAATTACCTAAAGAAACAAATGACTTATATACAGAAAACTGTAAAACACCTATGAAAGAAATCAAAGAGGACACAAATAGATGGAGAAATAAACCACATTCATGGATAGGAAGAATCAATATTGGGAAAATTAATATACTACACAAAACAACCTATAGATTCAGTGTAATCCTTGTTAAGCTAAAATGGTATTTTTCACAGAACTAGACACATAATTTCACAATTTGTATGGAAACACAAAAAACCTCGAATAGCCAAAACAGTCTTGAGAAAGAAGAATGGAAGTGGATGAATCAACTTGCCTGACTTCAGACTATGCTACAAATCTACAGTCATCAATACAGTACGGTGCTGGTCAAAGACAGAAGCATAGATCAATGGAACAAAATAGAAATCCCAGAAATAAATCGATGCACCTATGGACACCTTATCTTTGGCAAAGGAGGCAAAAATACACAATGGAAAAAAGACAATCTAACAAGTGATGCTGGGAAAACTGGTCAACCAGCTGTAAAAGAATGAAACTGGAACACTTTCTAACATCATACACAAAGATAAACTCAAAATGGATTAAATACCTAAATGTAAGACCAGAAATTATACAACACTTACAGGAAAACATAGACAGAACACTCTTTGACATAAATCACAGCACAATTCCCTATGACCCACCTCCCAGAGTAATGGAAATAAAAGCAAAAATAAACAAATAGGACCTAATTAAACTTAAAAGTTTTTGCACAAAGAAGGAAACTATAAGCAACGTGAAAAGACATCCTTTAGAATGGGAGAAAATAATAGCAACCAAGAAAAAAAATTGACAAAGAATTAATCTCCAAAATATACAAGCAGCCCATGTAGCTCAATACCAGAAAGTTAAAGGACCCAATCAAAAAATCGGCCAAAGAACTAAACAGACATGTCTCCAAAGAAGACACACAGATGAAGCAACTGACAAACAACTAATCACTCATTATCAGAGAAATGCAAATCAAAACTAAATAGACACACATACGGATGGGTACCATCTCATGCAGGTCAGAATGGCTGCCATCAAAAAGTCTGCAAACAATAAATGCTGGAGAGGGTGTGGAGTAAAGGGAACCCTCTTACACTGTTGGTGGGAATGCAACAGTTGCAGCCAGGTGCCAATATGGAGAACAATGTGGAGATTCCTTAAAAACTGGAAATAGAACTGTCATGACCCAGCATTGCCACTACTGGGGCATGCACACTGAGGAAAACCAGAAAGAGACAAGTGTACCCCAATGTTCACTGAAGCACTGTTTACGATAGCTAGGACATGGAAACAACCTAGATGTCCACTGTCAGATGAATGGAAAAGAAAGTCATGGTATATATACACGTTGGAATATTACTCAGCTATAAAAAAAGATTGGATTTGAGTCAGTTCTAATGAGGTTGATGAAACTGGAGCCTGTTATACAGAGTCAAGTAAATCAGAAAGAAAAACACAATTACAGTATATTAATGCACTTCTAAAAGAGATCAGTCCTGGGTGTTCATTGGAAGGACTGATGCTAAAGCTGAAACTCTAATACTTTGGCTACCTCATGCGAAGAGTTGATTCATTGGAAAAGACCCTGATGGTGGGAGGGATTGGGGGCAGGAGGAGAAGGGGATGACAGAGGATGAGATGGCTGGATGGCATCACTGACTCAATGGATGTGAGTTTGAGTCAACTTTGGGAGTTGGTGATGGACAGGGAGGCTTGATGTGCTACAATTCATGGGGTTGCAAAGAATTGGACATGACTGAGTGCTGAACTGAACTGAATGCATATATATAGAATTTATAAAGATGGTAACAATGATCCAATATGCAAGAGGGCAAAAACGACACAGATGCAAAGAACAGACTTTTGGACTCTGTGGGAGAAGGCGATGGTGGGTTGATTTGTGAGAATAGCATTGAAACATATATATTACCAATGAGAAATAGGTGACCAGTCCAAGTTTGATGCATGAAGCAGGGACACTCAAAACTGGTACACTGGGACAACTCATAGGGATAGGTTGGGGAGGAAGCTGGGAGGGGTGTTCAGGATGGGAGACACATGTACACCCATGGCTGATTCATGTCAAATGTATGGCAAAACCCACCACATTTTGTAAAGTAATTAGTTTCTAAATAAATAAATAAATAAAAGACCTACAAGATATTCTAGAACTAACAACAAAGAAATTATGTCTTTTACATTATAGGGGACTGGAGTGCAAAAGTAGGATGTCAAGAGATACCTGGAGTAACAGGCAAGTTTGGTTTTGGAGTACAAAATGAAGTAGGACAAAGGCTAATAGAGTTTTGCCAAGAGAAACACAGGTCAATTATGGCATGGAGAAAAAACAAACAAACAAGCAAGCATGAATGGACCTATCCTGAAAACTGAAGGCAAGAACAGGCAGAGAATGTGCTTGACATTATAGAAGGGAAATTGAGTATGTTTACTCAAATTATGGGTCTGATCTCTGAGAGTCACTTGCAAAGGCAGTGTATTCAGGGTGTTTCAAGCATGCTTGTTATTCATATATATTTCATGATTCAGAGCACATAGGGAATAGCAAAATTCCTAAACCCCAACTCTCCATCTGCCTTTGATCTTGTGTCATCCATTTGCCATAAGCAAATGGAAGCTAGTCGGAAAAGGAACTTGAGTGACACAGTTCATAGGGGTCAGTCTTTCAGGTATAAAGCAAGTGTGGGGAAATAGTGTATGGACAGATAAAAGTAAACACACATGGGGAATTAGAAAACTAGTGAAATACCCACTTACTAATAAAACTCTTGGTGTACCTACTATTACAAATAAACACTGGTATTTCCTGGTTTGCTTACTTGGTTTGCTTGCTACTATCTGCACGAATGAAATGACTCAATGCTTTCTGAATTCTAAAAGGCTGCTGAGAGTCAACAAAGCTATGATTGACTTGAAGTCCAAAACTTACACATGTCTTGAGGTTTTTAAGAGATGGACCCTTATGACCCTGTACCTTTTAGTGAAGTTCAATTTGCCTTCTGCACCTGCTGTTTCATCACAGTTTATTCTCCCTTAGCTACCTCTATTTCAAAGATGTCTTCCTAAATTAAGATGCTTTGGCTGAACTGACAACAGCTGGAAATGTGTATTTAATTGTTCTTTCAGGAGAGAAAATATGTTGTACCCATCCCACTGGGGCCATTGTCTTGCTTTCCTGGAATGGCTGACCGAACTTCATGGTATGTTTTGTGTTGGTAGAACAGCTTTGTTGTTGTTGATGATATTTTTTTAATATACAAAGTTAATTGTGTCATACAATTAGATACATAACCTTGTGCAAGTAACAATTTTCTAAACAACTGAGAATCAACCTTTACTTAAATGTGTGATTCTCATTCATTAAGTGGAAAATCTCATCAAGATAACTTCTAAGGGATTAACCTCCTTGGTTTCTTCGGTTTTAAATTTAATGTTTAAAATAATTGTATTTTATTCATAATAAATATATCCACTTACAATTCTATTTTGTTTTACAAATGAATATATACCTATTTATTCTAAGACTCTATTCCTCTTAAAGGAACAAATTATAATAATCATACCTTTAAATACTGAAATGTCATAAAGGTGAATTTAAGATGATGTGGATCTATCTAATATATATTTATGGGTAAATTTATGAACTATTAGGAATTCTAAGAGCTATTTTGAATGTCCGTAAGCGAATCATGATTTTCCTTGACATTATAACTCATTATTACCTATCTTCATTCACAAAAACATAATTAACTTCGCAGTTAAACATTTCATTTTCAAAATCAATGTGATTATAAATTATTCAAAGGTAGAGCCTATAAGCTTGCAAATTAGAAGTATACTTAATATTTTTGAAAATTTATGAGTTAGCTAAATTCCTAAATCCTCCTATAAATAGTAAATTTGTCAAACTGTTGGATAAGGAAAAATTTGAAATTCTCAGTAAAGCAAATAAAATATTTAAATGCTACTGTGAATCATCAGGCATTGCCCTTGCCTCAGTCGTCTCTTATTCTTTGATACCCTATGGACAGTAGACTGCCAAGTTGCTCTGTTCATGGAATTTTCTAAGCAAGGATAACTGGCGTTGGTTTCGATTTCCTACTCCAGGGGATCTTCCCAACTCAGGGATCAAAACTGGGTCTCTTTCATCTCCTGCACTGGCAGGTGGATTCTTTTCCACTGAGCCACCTGGGGAAGCTTAACTACCTTTACAGTTGCCCTCAATCTTCAGTTCAGTCGTTAAGTTATGTCTAACTCTTTGCAGCCCCATGGACTGCAGCATACCAGGCCTCCCTGTCCATCATCAATTCCAGGAGTTTACTCAAATTCATGTCCATTGAGTCAGTAATGCCATTCAACCATCTCATCCTCTGTCATCCCCTTCTCTTCCTGCCTTCAATCTTGACCAGCATCAGGATCTTTTCCAATGAGTCAGTTCTTTGCATCAGGTTGCCAAAGTATTGGAGTTTCAGCTTCAGCATCAGTCCTTCTAATGAATATTCAGGATTTATTTCCTTTAGTATGGACTAGTTGAATCTCCTTGCTGTCCAAGGGACTCTCAAGGGTCTTCTCCAACACCACAGTCCAAAATCTTCAATATTTCAGTGCTCATCTTTCTTTATAGTCCAACTTTCATATTCATACATGACTACCGAAAAACAAACAAACAAAAACCATATCTTTGACTAGATGGACCTTTATGGCAAAGTAATGTCTCTACTTTTTAATATGCTGCTAGGTTGGTCATAACTTTTCTTCCAGGAGCAAGCGTCTTTTAATTTCAAGGCTGCAGTCACCATCTGCAGTGATTTTGGACCCCCCCCCCCAAATAAAAGTCTGTCACTGTTTCCCCATCTATTTTCCATGAAGTGGTGGGACCAGATGCCATGGTCTTCATTTTCTGAATGTTGAGCTTTAAGCCAACTTTTTCACTCTCCTCTTTCACTTTCATCAAGAGGCTCTTTAGTTCTACAATTTCTGCCATTATGTTGGTGTCATCTGCATATTTGAGGTTACTGATATTTCTCCTGGCAATCATGATTCCAGCTTGTGCTTCATCCAGTCTAGCATTTCTCATGATGTACTCTGCATATAAGTTAAATAAGCAGGGTGACAATATTCAGCATTAACGTTATCCTGTCCCAATTTGGAATCAGTCTGTTGTTCCATATCCAGTTCTAGCTGTTGCTTGCTGACCTGCATACAGATTTCTCAAGAGGCATATCAGGTGATCTAGTATTCCCATCTCTTCAAGAATTTTCCAGAGTTTGTTGTGATCCACATAGTCAAAGGCTTTGGCATAGTCAATAAAGCAGAGTAGATATTTTTCTGGAACTCTCTTGCTTTTTCGATGATCCAGTGGATGCTGGCAATTTGCTTGCTGGTTCCTCTCCCTTTTGTAAATCCAGCTTGACATCTGGAAATCATGGTTCATGTACTGTTGAAGCCTGGCTTGGATAATTTTGAGCATTACTTTACTAACATGTGAGATGGGTGCAGTTGTGCTGTAGTTTGAACATTCTTTGGCATTGTCTTTCTTTGAGTTTGGAAAGAAAACTGACTTTTCCAGTCCTGTGGCCACTGCTGAATTTTCCAAATTTGCTGACATATTGAGCACAACACTTTCACAGCATCATCTTTTAGGACTGGAAACAGCTCAACTGGAATTCCATCACCTCCACTAGCTTTGTTTGTAGTCATGCCTCCTAAGCCCCTTTTGACTTTCCATTCTAGGATGTCTGGCTCTAGTTGAGTGACCACATCATCTTGATTATCTGGGTCGTGAAGATCTTTTTGTATAGTTCTTCTGTGTATTCTTGCCACCTCTTCTTAATATCTGATGCTTCTTTTAGGTCCATACCATTTCTGTAGTTTATTGTGCCCATCTTTGCATGACATGTTCCTTTGGTATCTCTAATTTCCTTGAAGAGATCTCTAGTTTTTCCCATACTGTTTTCCTTAATTTGTTTGCATTGATTGCTGAGGAAGGCTTTCTTATCTCTCCTTGTTATTCTTTGGAACTCTGCATTCAAATGGGTGTATCTTTCCTTTTCTCCTTTGCCTTTCAAGTCTCTTCTTTTCAAAGCTATGTGTAAGGCTTCCTCAGACAACCATTTTGCCTTATGCATCCCCCCCACCCCGCCTTGGGGATGGTCTTGATCACTGCCTCCTGTACAATGTCACCAACCTTTGTCCATAGTTCTTCAGGCACTGTGTCTGTCAGCTCTAATCCTTTGAATCTATTTGTCATTTCCATTGCATAATTCAAAAGCAGAGACATTACCTTGCTGACTAAGGTCTGTCTAGTCAAGGCTATGGTTTTTCCTGTGGTCATGTATGCATGTGAGAGTTGGACTGTGAAGAATGCTGAGTGCCGAAGAATTGATGTTTTTGAACTGTGGTGTTGGAGAAGACTCTTGGGAGTCCCTTGGAGTGCAAGGAGATCCAACCAGTCCATTCTGAAGGAGATCAGCCCTGGGATTTCTTTGGAAGGAATGATGCTAAAGCTGAAACTCCAGTACTTTGGCCACCTCATGCGAAGAGTTGACTCCTTGGAAAAGACCCTGATGCTGGGAGGGATTGGGGGCAGGAGGAGAAGGGGACGACCGAGGATGAGATGGCTGGATGGCATCACAGGCTTGATGGACGTGAGACAGTGAACTCTGGGAGTTGGTGATGGACAGGGAGGCGTGGCGTGCTGTGATTCATGGGGTCGCAAAGAGTCGGACACTACTGAGCAACTGAAGTGAACTGAACTGAAGGGATTTGACTTTGGTCATACCTGAATTGTCTAGTGGTTTTCCCTACTTCCTTCAATTTAAATCTGAATTTGGCAATAAGGACTTCATGATCTGAGTCACAGTCAGCCACCAGTCTTATTTTTGTTGACTGTATAGAGCTTCTCCATCTTCGGTTGCAAAGAATATAATCAATCTTATTTTGGTATTGACCATCTGTCGATGTCCATGTGTGGAGTTTTCTCTTGTGTTGTTGGAAGAGACTGTTGCTATGATCAGTGCATTCTCTTAGCAAAACTCTGTTAGCCTTTGCTCTGCTTCATTTTGTCTTCCAAGGCCAAATTTGCCTGTTACTCTAGGTGTTTCTTGACTTCTACTTTTGCATTCCACTCCCCTATTATGAAAAGGACATCTTTTTTGCGTGATAGTTCTAGAAGGTCTCGTAGGTCTTCATAGAACCATTCAATTTCAGCCTCTTCAGCATTACTGGTCAGGACATAGACTTGAATTACTGTGATATTGAATAGCTTTCCTTGGAAATTAACAGAAATCATTCTGTGATTTTTGAGATTGCATCCAAGTACTGCATCCACGTATTTTGGACTCTTTTGTTGACTATGAAGGCTACTCCATTTCTTCTAAGGAATTCTTGCCCACAGTAGTAAATATAATGGTCATCTGAGTCTAATTCACCCACTCCAGTTCATTTTAGTTTGCTTATTCCTAAAATGTCAGCGTTCACTCTTACTATCTCTTGTTTGACCACTTGCAATTTGCCTGATTCATGGACCTAAAATTCCAGGTTCCTATGCACTATTACTCTTACAGCATCAGATTTTACTTCCATTACCAGTCCACAACTGGGTGTTGTTTTTGCTTTGGTTCCATCTCTTTATTCTTTCTGAAGTTAGTTCTCTACTGTCTCCAGTAGCATATGAGCACCCACTGACCTGGGGAATTCATCTTTCAGCATCCTATCTTTTTGCCTTTTCTACTATTCATGGGGTTCTCAAGGCAGAAATCCTGAAGTAGTTTGCCTTTCCCTTCTCCAGTGGTCCACGTTTTGGCAGAACTCTCCACCATGATGCGTCTGTCATGGGTAGCCCTACACGGCATGGCTCATAGTTTCATTGAGTTAGACAAGGCTGTGGTCCATGTGATCAGATTGATTAGTTTTCTGTGATTGTGGTTTTTAAGTCTTTCTGCCCTCTGATTGAGAAGGACCTAGTTACCCTCAATTTTACCTACACTCACATTCAAGTCAGGCCACCAATAGCCCATGTATCTTTGGGCAGCATTCAGCTACATGTGGCCTACCTTATTGAGCTACTCAGTTTTCAGGGGTCCCATTCCAGGTCTGTTACTTTCATATTTATACTTCATAGATTTTTTTGGATAGTATAAATATGTTTAATTCTACAACACATAATTTATGATATGGAAGTTAAAAAATACTGTCATTTTTAACAGCTTCTCTTAATATTTATCACATTTTTACTCTAAAGGGAATAGAATTCCAGAGAACTTAAATAGTCAGATAATATGATGGGTAGATATGACCACTCTGAAAGATTTAGCTCCATAAATTTACAACAGTCTTGATGACACAGATGACCATATGTGTGCTTGTCTTTCTACTGTCTGTGGCAGTGCATGGCATGTTGTTTTTTCTTAAATATATGTTTACCTTGTATGTGTTCATATAATGTGTATATATAGTGCTTGTGTATATATGTTACTATATATATTTTTTATATATGCATATCATTTTATGTATGTAAAATCTATATGAATAAGGAGATTTAGCACGCTGCTGCTGCTGCTGCTGCTGCTAAGTCGCTTCAGTCGTGTCCGACTCTGTGTGACCCCAGAGACGGCATTGACTATGCCAAAGCCTTTGACTGTGTGGATCACAATAAACTGTGGAAAATTCTGAGAGAGATGGGAATACCAGATCACCTGACCTGCCTCTTGAGAAATGTGTATGTAGGTCAGGAAGCAACAGTTAGAACTGGACATGGAATAACAGACTGGTTCCAAATAGGAAGAGGAGTACGTCAAGGCTGTATATTGTCACCCTGCTTATTTAACTTATATGCAAGTACATCATGAGAAACGCTGGATTGGAAGAAACACAAGCTGGAATCAAGATAGCTAGGAGAAATATCAATAACCTCAGATATGCAGATGAAACCACCCTTATGGCAGAAAGTGAAGAGGTACTAAAAAGCCTCTTGATGAAAGTGAAAGAGGAGAGTGAAAAAAGTTGGCTTAAAGCTCAACATTTAGAAAACGAAGATCATGGCATCTGGTCCCATCACTTCATGGGAAATAAATGGGGAAACAGTGTCAGACTTTATTTTGGGGGGCTCCAAAGTCACTGCAGATGGTGACTGCAGCCATGAAATTAAAAGACGCTTAATCCTTGGAAGAAAAGTTATGACCAACCTAGATGGCATATTCAAAAGCAGAGACATTACTTTGCCGACTAAGGTCTGTCTAGTCAAGGCTATGGTTTTTCCAGTGGTCATGTATGGATGTGAGAGTTGGACTGTGAAAAAAGCTGAGCGCCGAAGAATTGATGCTTTTGAACTGTGGTGTTGGAGAAGACTCTTGGGAGTCCCTTGGAGTGCAAGGAGATCCAACCAGTCCATTCTGAAGGAGATCAGCCCTGGGTGTGTTTTGGAAGGAATGATGCTAAAGCTGAAACTCCAGTACTTTGGCCACCTTATGCGAAGAGTTGACTCCTTGGAAAAGACTCTAATGCTGGGAGGGATTGGGGGCAGGAGGAGAAGGGGACGACCGAGGATGAGATTGCTGGATGGCATCACTGACTCGATGGACATGAGTCTGAGTGAACTCTGGGAGATGGTGATGGACTGGGAGGCCTGGCGTGCTGCGACTCATGGGGTCGCAAAGAGTCAGACACCATTGACTCAGCGACTGAACTGAACTGAACTGAACAAGAGAATGGAGCTATATAATTTGGAAAACTAATTCATGAAAAGGGATGATTAATATAGATGTAAATAATTTAAATAATACCTCTATTAATAAAAATATTTATATAAAAGCAATCTTATTTTCTGTTAATATATTTTCACTTTATATATATTTACTTTTTCACTTTAAATATATTTACTTTAATAAGTAAAGCAAAGAAAATAGTTAACAGCATTCAGAAATTTGTGTGTGTCTGTGCTCATTCCCTCAGTCATGTGCTATTCTTTGTGATTCCATGGACTTCAGCTCACCAGGCTCCTCTGGTCCATGGAAGTTTCCAGGGAAGAACACTGGAGTGAGTTGCCATTTCCTCCTCCAGAAGTTTATAGATTAGGAAATTAAGTGGTCACACAAATCACAAATATATACAAAAATACTTGCAAAATATTTATGATATAATAGCCTTTATTTATATTTAGCTAGAAGTGTTTTTAATGTTTATTTGGTTAAAAAATAAATGTTAGTCTTTTATTTTCCTTGATTTATTATCTATTGATAAACTCACATTGAAGGGATGATAAAATGCTGAACAGAACTGTGACACAAATAATTAAGGAAGCCTGTAATGCCTGAAGTTTCCAAATTTTCTTGAAGTACTCCCTGTCTTCGCCCATATAAGTTTACCTGGATGGAATGTAGTAGTGTCAGTGAAAATTAATTTTCTTCCTCTTTTGGAGCTTAGGTACTACAATTAAACCCCTTGACATAGATAGATATTATGATGCTGTTAAAATGTCTACCATAAAATGTAGTCTATAGTAGGTGCAACATAACCTATTTAACTGTACTGAAAAATTTTTATTCTTCAGCATATTAAACTTTTCATACTCAAATTGTAGGTTCTAGGTTAAGATAATTGAGAATTTGAGCAGTTAAAAGAATTTTTAATGCACATTTCCTCTTTTACCATGGTAAGGATTAGCTCCTATTCAGACTATCAAAAGTAAATGGTTATGTTACATTGTTTTAAAGCATATATAATTTTTAGCTTCTTTGAATTGATATCCAACATAAAACCCATTGTAGAATAATTACTAAAAGACAATTTTAACATAATTAAAATTTTCATAGATTATCATCTACATAAGTATGTGTAGAATTTTTCTAAGAATTGTCTGATACATAAAGTTTAATCTCTATCAAAGTATTATATTTTCAGTTTTGCTTTTAAATTTTATTTTTATTGAGATTCAATTTGATATATATTAGTGTATAAATTTAAAGTGTGCAATGTGTTTATTTGATGCATTTATTTTGCAATATAATCTCCACCTTAGTTTAGCTAACATCTCTCTCATGCCATATAATTATCATTTCTTTTTTGTAGTGATAATGATTAAAAGCTAGTCAGTTAGTAAGCTTGAAGTATTACTGTCTATAATCACTATGCTGTATTTCAGATCTTTAGTACTTTTTATTGGTTGTAAATATGTATCCTTAAACAGCAACTCCCAAATTCCTGCACCCCAGCCCCTAGAAATCACCATTCTACACTCTGCTTTTTAAGTTTTTTCTAATTTTTATTGTTTAAAAAAATTAATTTTTTTTTAAAAAAATTGGACGCTAATTACTTTACAATACTGTAGTGGTTTTTACCATACACTGACATGAATCAGCCATGGGTGTACATGTGTTTCCCATCCTAAGCCTCCCTCCCACCTCTCTACCCATCCCATCTCTCAGTACTGTGATAAACCACCCCTGAGCACCCTGTCTCATGCATTGAACCTGGACTGGCAATCTATTTCACTTATGGTAATACACGCTTCAGTGCTATTCTCTTAAGTCAAACCCCCCTCACCTTTTCCCACAGAGTCCAAAAGTCTGTTCTTTACACCTGTGTCTCTTTTGCTGTCTTTTATGGTAGACTTTTTGGAGAAGACAATGGCACCCCACTCCAGTACTCTTGCCTGGAAAATCCCATAGATGGAGGAGCCTGGAAGGCTGCAGTCCATGGGGTCGCTGAGGGTCGAACACGACTGAGAGACTTCACTTTCACTTTTCACTTTCATGCATTGGAGAAGGAAATGGCAACCCACTCCAGTGTTCTTGCCCGGATAATCCCAGGGGTGGGGGAGTCTGGTAGGCTGCCGTCTATGGGGTCGCACAGAGTTGGACACGACTGAAGCGACTTAGCAGCAGCAGCATGATAGACTTTTAAAGTCTAATTTATATAAGATTCCTTATATAAATAATATCATATGATATTTGTATTTATCTCTCAGACATCTCACTTAGAATAATGCCCTCAAGGTCAGCCATGTTGTCACAAATGGCAGAGCTTTCAATTTCTTCTTGGATGAATAATATAACATATATATATATATTTCTAAATATACAAAATTTATATATTATATACTGTATATATATTTATATCACCTTCCTTATTCTTTGATCAATTGACTGACAGATTGTTTCCATATCTTGGCCATTGTGAGTAAGTTTGCAATAAACATAGGAGTGCATATCTCTTTAATCTCTTATTTTCATTTCCTTTAGATTAATACCCTGGAGGAGAGTTTCTGGATTATATGAGAGTTCTATTTTTACTTCTTTGAGGAACCTGCTACTCTATTACATAGTGGCTGAATCAATCTGCATTCCCAACAACAGTGGGTGAGGCTTTCTTCTTCTCCCCCAACATTGTCTACCCTTTTTATTGTTTGTCTTCTTGATAATAACTATTCTAGCAAAAATGAGGTGATATCTCATTGTTGATTTGCATTTCCCTGATGATTAGCAGAGATATTACTTTGCCAACAAAGGTCTGTCTAGTCAAGGCTATGGTGTTTCCAGTAGTCATGTATGGATGTGAGAGTTGGACTGTGAAGAAAGCTGAGCGCTGAAGAATTGATGCTTTTGAACTGTGGTGTTGGAGAAGACTCTTGAGAGTCCCTTGGACTGCAAGGACATCCAACCAGTCCATTCAGAAGGAGATCAGCCCTGGGATTTCTTTGGAAGGAATGATGCTGAAGCTGAAACTCCAGTACTTTGGCCACCTCATGCGAAAAGTTGACTCATTGGAAAAGACTCTGATGCTGGGAGGGATTGGCGGCAGGAGGAGAAGGGGACGACAGAGGATGAGATGGCTGGGAGTGTGAGTGAACTCTGGGTGATGGTGATGGACAGGGAGGCCTGGCGTGCTGCGATTCATGGGGTCGCAAAGAGTCGGACACGACTGAGTGACTGAACTGAACTGAACTGATGCAGAAGTAGTCCATTTAATGGTTTTTGCTTCTGCTGTTGCTTATATTTTTAATGTCATATCCAAAAAATTATCGCCAAGACCAGTGTTAATGACTTATTTATTATGTTTTATAGGTCTTATCCTTGAGTCTTGAGTCCACTTGAAGTTAACTTTTGCAAAACATGTAAGATAGTCATTCAATTTCATGTTTCTGCATGTGGTTTTCCAGTTTACCCAAGAGCACTTGTTTAGGAGACTATCCTTTCCCCACTGGATATTTCTGACTCCTTGTCAAATGTTAGTTGACCATAAATGCAGGGCTTTATTCTTGGATTTCTATTCTCTTCCATTGATCTATGTGCTTATTTTTATACCAGTAATATACTGTACTAATTGTTGTATCTTTGTGGTATAGTTTGAGATCAGGATGTAATGCCTTCAGTGTTCTAGTGTCTTAAGATTCCTTTGGTTTATCAAGGTCTGTGTGATACTATACAGATTTTACAAGTGTTTCTTTTATTTTTGGCAAAAAATGCCATTGGAATTTTAGTAAGGATTGCATCAAATCTACTGACGAGTTTGGATGCTTTTAGTAATATTAATCCTTCTAATCCAGATATATTTCCATTTGTGTTACCAATTTCTCTCATCAAAGTCTTGGATATTTCATTTTACAAATATTTTACTCTCTTGATTATAATTATTTATTTTTTCTATTTAAAATTTGTTTTAAATTATGTAAAATTATTTCTGAAGTATTTTATTGTATTTAACTTTATTGTGAATTAGATAGCCTGATTCTTTATAAAATGTTCTATTTTTACTCTATAAAAACAAAACTGACTTCTGTGTGTTGGTTTTATATCAGCTTTACTGTAACTTTACTGAATTTGTGGGTTAGTGCCTATAGTCTTTTGGTTGAGTCTAGGGTTTTCTGTTTATATTATTATATCAACTGCAAATAACAACAATTTCAATTTTCATTTCTGATTTGGGATATTTTATTCTTTTGTCTTATCTAATTGCTCTAACTAGAACTTCAAGTACCATGTTGAAAAGAATCATGAGAGTGGGCACTCTTGTTTTATTTCTGATCTAAGAAAAAAATCTTTCAGTGCTTAATCATTGATTGTCATGTTAGCTGTGCATTTTGGTATATAGCCTTTATTTTGTTAATTAATTTTATTTTATGCCCATTTTGTTGGGGGCATTTTAATCACATAAAGGATGTTGTGCTTTCTAAAATGTATTTTCTGCATTTATTGAGATTATCAAAGAATTTTTAGCTTTGATTAAATTAACATGGTATATCAAATTTATTGATTTGCAAATGTTGAAATTGCCTTGCATCGCATGGATAAACCCTATTTGGTCATGATGTATAACCTTTTAAATGTGTTGTTAAATTCAGTTCGCTAATGTTTTGCTAAAAATTTTGCATATTCATTGGTGATATGATCCATAATTTTCTTATTTTGTAGTACTGTTATCTGGTTTTGGTATCAGGGTAATGCTGGTGTTGTAAAAATCAGTTTGGAACTGTTTCCTCTTTTTCAGTCTCTGGGAAGTGTTTGAGAAGAATTGGAATAAATTCTTTAAATATTTGGAAGAATTTACCAGTGAAGCCTTTTGGTCCTGTGTTTTTCTGGGTTGGGAAGTTTCTGATTTCTGATTTAATCTCTTTTGTTATTGGTATGTTTTGTTTGTTTATTTCCTTTTCCTTCAAGTCACTTTATGTCCTTTAATTAGAGAATTCAATCCACTTATAGTTAGTGTAATTATTAATAGGTGAGGACTTACTAATGCTATCTTAATACTTCTCATTGCCCTGTTTTTCCCTTCTACCTCTTTTGCTTCCTTTCTTTGTGAATTGATTTTCCATATAGTAAGCTTCAGTTTCCTTCTATTTATCTTTTGTGTATCTATTATAAGTTATTGATTTGTAGTTATCATAAAATGTATGTAAAATAACTTTGACATATGATGTTATCATACAGCAGTCTATTTCATGCTGATAACACTTTAACATAGATCAAATGCAAATAGTTTACCCTTTTGTTTCTTGTTTTATGTTTTTGATGTCACGTTTAACGTTTTTATACTGTATATGCATAAGAAATTATTGTAGCTGCAGCTAATGTTATACTATGTCCTTTAAAATTATACTAGAGTTATATAGTTAATGTGCATGCATGCTAAGTCACTTCAGTCATTTCTGACTCTTTTCTCCAGGCAAGAATACTGGAGTGGGTTACCATGCCCTCCTCCAGGAAATCTTCCTGACCCAGAGATTGAACCAGCATCTCTTATGTCTCCTGCATTGTTTGGTGGGTTCTTTAGTACTAGCACCACCTGGGTAATATTTCCTCATATTACAGACCCTGGTTTTGTTCCTGGGTCAGGAAGATCCCCTGGAGAAGGGGATGGCAATCCGTTATTCTTGCCTAGAGAATTCCATGGACAGAGGAGCCTGACAGGCTACAGTCCATGGCATTGCAAAGAAGTTAGACACGAATTAGTGACTAACACTTTCACTTTTCACATATTACAATATTGGAGTATTTTGAATCTCTCAGTTTATTTATCTTTACAAAACTGCATTGTATAATTTAACATATTTTCAAGTCACTAATTAACATCCTTTCATTTCAGCGTGAACAACTCTTTTCAGTATTTCTTTAAGGCAATTTTAGGGAGATTGATTTTATGAGTGTTTGTTGTTAGGAAAGTCTTTGCCTTCATTTATTTAGGACAGTTCTGCTGGGTAAAGCTTTCTGAGTTGGTAGTCTTTCTCCTTTGACGTTTTTAATGTGTCATTCCATTCTCTTCTGGCCTGCAAGTTTTCAGCTTGAAAATTTTGCTAATAGGTTTATGAGGGTGGGTTCCTGTCATGAGATAATTTTTTTTCATTTGCCACATTTAAAATTCTCATTTTGTCTGATTTTAGACAGTTTTATTATTATGTATCTTAATGAAATCATTGGGATTGATATTTTGTGGTTGAATATTGGGTTCAAGAAATTGTCTGTAGAAATCTCCCCCCGCATCCCATATTTAGGAAGCTCTCAGCCATTTTTTATTTTAATAAGCTTTCTATTCCATCTTAAAGAGATCAAACCAATCAATCCTAAAGGAAATTAATCCCAAATATTCATTAGAAGGACTGATGCTGAAGCTGAAGCTTGATTCCTTTGACCACCTGATGTGAAGAGCCAACTCATTGGAAAAGACCCTGATGCTGGGAAAGAATGAAGGCAAAAGGAGAAGAGGGTGACAAGGGATAAGATGGTTAAATAGTATCACTGACTCAATGGACACGAGTCTGAGCAAATTCTGGGAGAGAGTGAAGGACAGGGAAATCTGGAAAGCTGCAGTCCGTGGGGTCTCAAAGAACAGGACATGACTTAGTGACAGAACACCAATATCAGCTGCTCCATCTCCCTTTATTCTCCTTTTGGGACTCTAAACATGTGTACATTGCTTCTCTTAGTGATGTCCCATTAGTCCTGCAGGCTTACTTCTCTCCTTTCCATTCTTTTTTCCCCTCATATTAGATAACTCAATTGGTGTGTCTTCTAGGTCACTGATCTTTTCTTCTGTGTGGTCAAGTCTGCCTTTGAAATCTTCTACTGAATTGTTCAGTTCAATTATCACATACTTCAATTTGCAACATTTGTTCTTATTTAATGTTATCTCTGTTAAACATTTCCATTAAATAATCACGTTGAATTATTTATTAGTCAATTCTTAAATCTCCGTTTCTTTAAGGCCAGTTACTGGAGATTTACTGTGTTCCTTTGGTGGATTCATGTTTCCCTGGAACTAGTGGTTAGGGCCATTTGCAGCTACACACTTAGTTTTTTGGGCCACAGAAAGCAGCTAGAAATGTTGCTAACTATGGATTCATCAATAGAACTGGGGGCCCCAGCTGTCATTGTGTTCTGTTGCTTCACAGTCTCTTTCTGGAAGTGCTTACGGCAGTGGAAGCTTTTGACATTGCATGAGGATGCTGCAGAGGATAGCTCTGCACCACCATAGTAGTGATGGCTAACTATAGTTGTACAGCTTGTTGTAGTCATATAGCCACTAATGCCTTAGGTGGCTGTATCAATGAATGCAAATACCTAAGAAGCAAAAGCTCAAGAAATCTATAGGGAGTCTATGCTAGTGACTCCAGTCCTTAGTCACTTCAGTGGAAAAAAAAAAAATTGCTAGAATTGTCTGCAGAGAAAGTCACTGGGAACAAAAACTACTCCTTCTGCACGACTGCTATGGTAGCCCCTGCTTTTACTTGGTTCAAAGCATCACTTTACAACTCAACTTTGCTGATGTGAGTGAAGTTAAACCAAAATGGACAGTTATGAAGTGCCCTGAAGGCTAGTGAAAATGGTGTCTTTTTTTCCTGGTGAGGTGAATTCTTTCTAGGTGAGGTATTTTCTTGTACTGAATGATTATTCTTAGGTTTTTTGTTTGGTTGTTTCACTGTGTGAGTAAAATTTATTTAAGTAGGCTCCAGAGCTCTTTCAGAGCAGGTTTTTCTTTGCATATATCTATTTAGTTGTTAATTTTAGGGAGGGATTGAATGGATCCTCGAATATCTTACATTGCCATTTTAGCAACATTATTCTATGATAATATGTTATTATCTCTTGCTTAAACTTCCAAAACCCATACAGGATTTATCATTCTAAAAGGTAATGAAAAATAGAAATTACTAAGTCAAAAAGTACAACATGGAAAACAGCTGAGACCCACACAAGGAAGTCTAGATTTCTGTGCCCACGTTATTTAGACTTACCAGCCTCCTCCATAAAATATATATGTATATATATATTTTTAAATATAAATTTATTTTAATTGGAGGTTAATTACTTTACAATATTGTATTGGTTTATCTCATAATGACCAAGAGCTGTCACTGTTTGGAGACAAAATCCCTATAGGAGAAGTTGTAGTTCCTGAAAATTAAAGAGGCTTTCAGGCTAAAATGTAATTTTCTTTTAAAATTTTATTTTACTTTATTTTATTTTGTATTGGAATATAATTGCTTTCCAATGTTGTATTTCTGCTATTCAACAATGCAAATCAGCCATATGTATACATATATCCGCTCCCCCATGAGCTTCCCTGCCACTCTCCCACCCCACACTGCTATATCGTCACAGGGCTTTGACTAGAGTTGTCTGTGCTATACAGCAGATTCCCACTAGCTGTCTATTTCATGCATGGTAATGTATATCTGTCAACTCTCCTCTCTCAAGTTGCCCCACCTTCTTATTCCAGTTCTGTGTTCACAAGTCCAATCTCTTTGTCTGCCTTTCTATTCCTGCCTTGCAAATAAGCTCATCTGTACCATTTTTCTAGATTCCATATATATGCATTAATATAGGATATTTGTTTTTCTATTTCTGATTTACTTCACTCTGTATGACAGCCTCTAGGTTCATCCATATCACTACCACTGACTCAATTTCATTTCTTTAGAAGATTCAGTGACATCCCACTGTATATATGTACCACATCTTCTTTATCCATTTGTTTTTCAATGAACATCTAGTTCCTGAACATTTTGTTCCTTTCCAGAACATCATGTCCTGGCTAATACAAACAGTGGCACAAAGAATACTGGGTTATATATGTCTTTCTGAGTTATGGTTTTCTCAGGGTATATGCTCAGCAGTTGGATTGCTGGGTCATGTGGTAGTTCTATGCTTAGTTTTCAAAGAAAAGTCCATACTGTTCTCCATATTAGCTGTATCAATTTATATTCTCACCATCAATATAAGAAGGTTTCCTCTTCTCCACACCCACTGCAACACTTATTGTTTCTGGATATCTATCTATCTATCTATCTATCTATCTATCTATCTATCTATCTCATGGCCATTCTGACCAGTGTGAGGTGATCTCTCATTGAAGTTTGGACTTGCATTTCTCTAATAATTAGTGATGCAGAACACCTTTTTATGTGCCTATTGGCCATTTGTATGTCTTCTTTGGAGAAATATCTGTTTAGTTCTTCAGCGTGTTTTTTGATTGGGTTGTTTATTAATTCATCTTAGTTCCATGAACTATGTGTATACTTTGGAAATTAATGTCTTTTGCTTAGTTTGCAAATATTTCCTTCCATTCTGAGGGCTATTTTTGCATCTTACTTATGGTTTCCTTTGCTGTTCAAAAACTTGTAAATTAATTATATCCCATTGTTTATCTTTGTTTTTATTTTCATTATCATCAGAGGTGGCTCAAAAAAGATTTTGCTGTGATTTATGTCACAGTGTGCATTACCTATAGCTTCCTCTAAGAGACGTATAATGTCCAATTTTACATTTAGGTCTTTAATCCATTTTGAGTGTATCTTGTGTATGGTGTTAGGTACTGTTCTAATTTCATCATTTTATATGTCCAGTGTCCCCAGCACCATTCATTGAAGAGATAATCTTTTCTTCATCGTATATTCTTGCCTTCTTTGTCATAGATTAGGTGATCATAAGAGTGTGGGTCTATCTCTGGGCTTTCTATCATTTACCACTGGTAAATATTTATGATTTTGTGCCAGTATCATACTGTCTTGATTTCTGTAGTTTTGTGGTATAGTTTGAAATCAAGGAGCCTGATTCCTCCAGTTCCGTTTTTCTTTCTCAAGATTACTTTGGCTATTCAGGATCTTCTCTGTTTACATACAAATTGTAAAAATTTTTGTTCTAATTGTTTGAAGAATGTCATTGGTAATTGTAAAGGGATTGCATTGATGCTGTAGATTGATTTGTGTAGTATATTCATTTTCATTATGTTGATTCTTCCCATCCAAGTATATGGTATATTTCTCCATCTGTTTGGGTTCTATTTGATTGGTTTTTCAGTGTTTTATAATTTTCTGAGTACAGGTCTTTCCTCTCTTTATTTAGGTTTATTCCTAAGTTCTTCGCAGGTTTTTTTTTTTTTTTGTAATGGTCAATGAGATTGCCTCATTCCTTTCTCTTTCTGCTCTTTTGTTGTTAGTATGTAAGAATGCAAGAGATTCTTGTGTATTAATTTAGTGTCTTTCAAATTCACCAACTTCATTGAGTAGGTCCTGTCGTTTCCTGGTGGAGTTTTAGGATTTTCTGTGTATAGTAATATGTCGCAAGCAGCGACAGTTTTACTGCTTCTTTTCCAATTTGGATTGCTTTAGTTCCTTTTCTTCTCTTATTGTTATGGCGCGGAGTTCCAAAACTATGTTGAATAAAAGTAGTGAGAGTTAATATCCTTGTCTTGCTCCTGATCTTAGGGGAAATGCATCAGTTTTTCACCTTTGAGAATTAAGTTTGCTTTGAGTTTCTCATATATGACCTTTATTATGTTGAGGTAAGTTCCCTCTAGAGATATTACTTTGCTGACCAAGGTCCATCTAGCCAAGGCTATGGTTTCTCCAGTAGTCATGTATGGATGTGAGAGTTGGACTGTGAAGAAGGCTGAGCGCCGAAGAATTGATGCTTTTGAACTGTGGTGTTGGAGAAGACTCTTGAGAGTCCCTTGGACTGCAAGGAGATCCAACCAGTACATTCTGAAGGAGATCAGCCCTGGGATTTCTTTGAAAGGAATGATGCTAAAGCTGAAACTCCAGTACTTTGTCTACCTCATATGAAGAGTTGACTCATTGGAAAAGACTGATGCTGAGAGGGATTGGGGGCAGGAGAAGAGTATGACAGAGGATGAGATGGTTGGATGGCTTCACAGCCTCACTGGACATGGGTTTGAGCAAGCTCCAGGTGACGGTGAAGGACAGGGAAGCCTGGCATGCTGCTGACCATGGGATTGCAAAGAGTTGGACACAACTAGTGACTGAACAGCAGCAACAAAAGCACAAGAAACACAATAACCTATAACATTTACTAAATGAAGGGTAGTGGATAGAATTTAAACATCTTGAGATCCTTGAATTATTTGGCATAAGAAATGGAGCTACAACTACATTTTATCCTCTGCAAAAGAGTAGAAATTGAATATATAGATTATAGAGTAATAGTTGCAAAAAAAAATAAAACAATTTAAAAAACTTAACTATCCCGGAAAAGGCATAAAAATTTGAAAAAGAACACAAAAACATAGTAAAATGTTGGGAAGTAGAAAGAAACAAACATGAATATGTTAATATGTATTCAAGTGCACTAAATCACTAGTAAGATACAAGTTTGTCAAGTTGGATCTAGAAATGAAATCAACATATTTACAAAGATCATAACTAAAATACAAGAACACAGAAACATTTAAATTCAGACAGGATGAGGCAATTATACCTTAAAGCAATGTGGAGAAATATACTGATCAGACAAAACTATAATTATATAAAAGGCAATATTGGCAATGAAAGCAATCATTATATAATGATACAAGAAAGAAACAAAAACCTTGCAGTTTGTTATGACATTAAATAAGAGTAATATAATGAGAAATTGTCCATATAGCTATCTCTTCTTTTATACTTTTGGTACAAAGTGTAAGTTTTCTTTATGAAAAATAAGAAACATAACAATCTGAACTAAAATAGTCAAGATTGAGGAAGTTGAATCAAGATAGTGTAGGAGGATATGGGACTCAGTTCCTCTCATAAACACATCGATATACATCATATGTGGAAACGTTCTCACTGAAAACTGGAGACTGGCAGAAATAATCCTTGACAACCAAGCTGTAAGAAAGTTTCACCCAGAATAAGTTAGGAAAGATAGAGAAGCTATCAGTTTGTCATCTGTGTTCTGAGAAGGGACTCAGAAAAAAAAAAAGGAAGATTACACTGGCAGAGACCCTCCCTCAGGAAGAGTGTGGATTGATTGAGTACACCAGTTCTGGTGTCTGGCAAAGAGAAAGACAAGCTCCTTTAGCTGTTGGAAAGCTAGTGGGACTTACAATAGTAGGGCTGTGGGGAAGCCTCTACACCACTTGTGAATATCACACGAGTGTTCTCTTACTCCTTCAGGCACACAGGGCAGATTGAATCTGTGTGGCTGGCTGACTGGTTTTCTGTGACAACTCTGGTGTGGAACCCAGCCTGAGACCTCATGCTGCAGCTATTCACTTGAGCAAAGGCTTGACTGAGTGAAAATGTTGGCTGAGAAAAACTGTGGCAGCTCAAAAGCAGGCAGCCAATACTGGAGATTGCAGAGGTGGCACATTAGACTCTTTGGGAAAAAGCAGGATCTCTGACCGTAGCCAGACTGCTACAGCCTGTACTTGGATCATCACAACTGGCTCCTCTTGCTCCACAGGGATGGGAAGAACACACACTTAAAGAGAATTAAGCCAGCTCAGACTCAAATTCTGAAGCAACTTGAGATCTGAACCCATCCCGAAAGGGTAGTGATAGCTAAAGAGAAAGGGAAGACCTGCTTGATATCTGTCTCTTGCCCTATCCTCTCTATTTCCAGCCTTGTGTTTATGTCAATTCAGCTTTCCCAGCAAAGAAATTTGGAATGTGCAACTATTCTATGATGTTCCAAATTAAGGACTCCCTTCAAAACTGCAATATGGAACTGTTTCCCCTAGTTTCATAGAGACAGAGAAATATAAGCAAAATGGGAAGACTGAGGAATTGGTTTCAATAGAAAGAGCAAGAGAAAAATCTCTGAAAAGAATAATAAAAGAGAAACAATTTACCATATAAAGAACTCAAAGCATTAGTAATAAGAATGCTAGTTGAATTTAAGGAAAGAACAGATGAACACAGTACAAATTTTAACAAACAAATAGAAAATATAGAAAATAAGCAATCAGAATTGAAGAATATAATAATTAAAATAACAAAAAATGCAGCAGAATGAATAAGCAGCAGACTAGATAAAACAGAAGAAACCATAGTAATCTAGAAGATAGAATAGTAAAAAACACTATTATCACAACAGCAAAAAGAAAATAGTATTAAAAAACACAACAGTTTAAGGATCTGTGATTATAAGTATACAAACTTTAACCTTAGAGAGGTCACAGAAGGACTGAGAGAAGGGGGTCCAAGTATGTTTAATTGATTTATGGTTGAACACATCCCAAACCTAAAGAAGGAAATTGATATCCAGGTACTGGAAGCACAGAAGGTCCCAGTTAAGATGAATCCAAATATACACATATCAAGACATATTTCAATTAAAATGGCAAAAGTTAAAGAAAGAATTTTAAAAGAAGCAAGATAAAAACAGTGAGTCACATGAAAGGGAATTCCCACAGGTTATCATCTGCTTTTTTTCAGAAACTTTATAGGCCAAAAGGGAGTACCATGATATATTCAAAGTGCTGAAATGTAAAATACTTTCAGCCTAGTGTATTCTACCGAGATATATTGTCATTGCGAATTGAGCAAATGAAGGCCTTCTCAGATAAGAAAGAACTATGAGTTAATTAATACTAAATTATCCTTAAAAAAAAAGGTTATAGTGTCTTCTCTAAAAGAAAAAGTAAAAGCTATAAGGTGTAAATATCAATAAGAAAGGAAAAATCCCACTAGTATGGGCAAACACATAGTAAAGGCCGAGGATCAACCACTTAAAAAGTTAGTATATAGATTAAAAGATATAAAAAACTATGAAGTCAAGTGTAACTATAATAATCAGTAAAGGGGAAACCATGAAAATTAAAATATGACACAAAGAGACATAATATAGGGGCAAATAAAATAGTGACCAAAAGAACAATAGAAATCAATGAAACCAATAACTGATTCTTCATAAGATAAAATTTATAAACTTTAAGCTAGGCTCATTAAGAAGAAAACAACAAGGGCAACAATAAAATAAAAATTTAAAAAGGAAAAATAGCAAACAATGCCACAGATACATTAAAAAAAATTATAAGCACATACTATGGATGTTTACTTTGCCGACTAAGGTCGGTCTAGTCAAGGCTATGGTTTTTCCTGTGGTCATGTATGGATGTGAGAGTTGGACCATGAAGAAGGCAGAGTGCCTAAGAATTGATGCTTTTGAACTGTGGTGTTGGAGAAAACTCTTGAGAGTCCCTTGGACTGCAAGGACATCCAACCGGTCCATTCCGAAGCAGATCAGCCCTGGGATTTCTTTGGAAGGAATGATGCTGAAGCTGAAAGTCCAGTACTTTGGCCACCTCATGCGAAGAGTTGACTCACTGGAAAAAACTCTGATGCTGGGAGGGATTGGGGGCAGGAGGAGAAGGGGACGACCGAGTATGAGATGGCTGGATGGCATCAATGACTCGATGAACATGAGTCTGAGTGAACCCTGGGAGTTGGTGATGGACAGGGAGGCCTGGCTTGCTGCGATTCATGGGGTCGCAAAGAGTCAGACACGACTGAGCTACTGAACTGAACTGAACTGAACTGATAGATGTTTAGATGTTAATGATTTGGATAGCTTAAGAAAAATGCACAAATTTCTAGAAACATAAGCATTCCAAGACTGAATCAGGAAGAAATAGATAATGTGAGCAATACATTCACTAGTAATCAAGTTCAGTTCAGTAGCTAAGTCACGTTTGACTCTTTGTGACCCCATGAACCACAGCACGCCAGGGCTCTCTGTCCATCACCAACTTCTGGAGATTATCTAAACTCATGTCCATTGAGTTGGTGATGTCATCCAAGCATGTCATCCTCTGTCGTCCCCTTCTCCTGCCTTCAATCTTTCCCAACATCAGGGTCTTTTCAAATGAGTCAGTTCTTAGCATCAGGTGGCCAAAGTATTGGAGTTTCAGCTTTAGCATCAGTCTTTTCAATGAACACACAGGATTGATTTCCTTTAGGATGGACTGGCTGGATCTCCTTGCAGTCCAAGGGACTCTCAAGAGTCTTCTCCAACACCACAGTTCAAAAGCATCAATTCTTCTGTGCTCAGCTTTCCTTATAGTCCAACTCTCACATCCGTACATGACCACTGGAAAAATCATATCCTTGAATAGATGGACCTTTGTTGGCAATGGAACGTCTCTGCTTTTGAATATGTTATCTAGGTTGGTTATAACTTTCCTTACAAGCAGTAAGCATCTTTTAATTTCATTGCTGCAATCACCGTCTGATTTTGGTAGTGATTTTGGAGCCCAATCCACCCCCTCAGAAAAAAATAAAGTCAGTCAGTCACTGTTTCCACTCTTTCCCCATCTATTTGCCATGAATTGATTGGACCATATGCCATGATCTTAGTTTTCTGAATGTTGAGCTTTAAGCCAACTCTTTCATTCTCCTCTTTCACTTTCATCAAGAGGTTCTCTAGTTCTTCTTCACTTTCTGCCTTAATGGTGATGTCATCTGCATATCTGAGGTTATTGATATTTCTGCTAGCAATCTTGATTCCAGCTTGTGTTTCTTCCAGTCCAGCGTTTCTCATGATGTACTCTGCATAGAAGTTAAATAAGCAGGGTGACAATATACAGCCTTGACGTACTCTTTTTCCTCTTTGGAACCAGTCTGTTGTTCCATGTCCAGTTCTAACTGTTGCTTCCTGACCTGCATATAGGTTTCTCAAGAGGCAGGTCAGGTGGTCTAGTATTCCCTTCTCTTCAGAATTTTCCACAGTTTATTGTGTTCCACACAATCAAAGGCTTTGGCATAGTCAATAAAGCATAAATAGATGTTTTTCTGGAACTCTCTTGCTTTTTTGATGATCCAGCGAATGTTGGCAATTTGATCTCTGTTTCAGTCAAACTGAATTTATAATTTATAATGAAATTCCCAGCAAACTAAAGTCTAAGACCGGATAGCTTCACAGAGAAATTGTATCAAACATATAATGTAAAGCTAATATCTATCTTTTTCAAACTTTTCTTTTTAATGAAGAATAAGACTTTGAAATTCATTCTATGATGTCTTCATTTCCTTAATACCAAAACAGAACAAAAATATACAGGTCCATACCTCTGATGAATATAGATGCAAAAATCCTAAAGAAATATTAGCAAACCAAATATAACAATATATAAAAAGGGCATATGCAATGATCAGGAGGATTTATTCTAGGGATGAAAAGATGGTTCAGTATATATGCAACACACAGAAACAGACTCCCAGATAGAGAAAAGAAGCTGGGATTTACCAGAGGGGAAACAGATGGAGGAAGGGGAAATTAGAGGTATGGCATTAACAGATACAGACTACTGTGTTTGAAATAGATATGCAACAAGGATATATTGTATAGAATAGGGAATTACAGCCATTACCTTTTAATGACTATGAATGGAGAATAATCTGTAAAAATACTGAGTCACTATCTTGTATACTTGAAACTAATATAATATTGTAAATCAAATATACTTCAATAAAAAGGAGTAAAATAAAATTTCCACTTGATTAAAAAAAATCAATCAATGTCATACACCACATTAACAAAAGAAATGATAAAAAACATGTGATCATCTCAATAGAGATAGAAAAAAAAATCAACATTCATTCATATAAAAATTCCATTTAGGTTGGTATAGAGAGGTCCTATCATACTATAATAATAAGCCATTTATATCAAATTCACAGATAACATCATACTCAATGGAGAAAACCTGAAAACAGGAACAACCCAAGGATTCTACATTTACCACTTTTATTTAACACAGTATTGTAAGTCCTAGTCAAAGTAATCAGACCAAAAAATTATCATCTTAATTGGAAGGGAAGATTAAACTGTCCTGTTTGCAGAAGGAGGTTTCCCAGGTGACTCAGTGGTAAAGAATCTGCCTGCCAAAGCAGGAGATGTGGGTTGGATCCCTGAGTTGGAAAGATCCCCTGAAGAAGAAAATGGCATTCTTGCCTGGGAAATCACATGGACTGAGGAGTCTGGAGGGTTACAGTTCAAAGGATCACAAAAGAGTCAGACATGACTTAGTGAGTAAATAACAACAATTTGCAGATGACATGATACTATATAGAGAAAACCTTAATGTGTCATGAATTGGCAACCCACTTCAGTATTCTTGCATAGAGAAGCTCATGGACAGAGGAGCTTTGTGGGGGTCCGTGGGGTGGCAAAGAGTCAGAAACAAGAGAGTGACTAGTACTTTCACTTCATTTTCAGTGTGTGCTTAGTTGCTCAGTCACCCTAATGTTTCACTCAAAACTATTAGGAATTCAGTCAATGAATCCAGTGAAATTTCAAAATGCAAGATTATCGTTGCTTTCTATTCACTAACAAGCTATCAGAAAGAGAAAACAAGAAAGCAATCACATTTAAGATAGTATCCAAAGAATAAAATAACCAGGAATAAATTTAACCAAGGAGGTGAAAAACCTAAAATCTGAAAATTATAACACATTGGTGAAGGAAATTATTTATTTTTTGATTATACAAAAAAGAAAAGACAGAAAAGATATTGTGTGTTAATGAGTTAGAAGAGTTAATCACTGAAGTGGTTATAATATCAAATATACAGTTTTAATACAATCCACATCAAAATTCCCAAGATGATTTTTACAAAATTAGAACCAATAATCATCAAATTTATATCAAACCCTAAAAAGCCTAAATTGACAATGCAATCTTGAAAAGTGAAAACAAAGCTATAGGTATTATGTTTCCTGGCTTTACACTATATTGCAAGGTGACAGTATCCAAAACAGCATGGCACTGGAACAAAATAGACACAGAATTCAATGAAATAGAATAGAAAGCCCAGAAATAAGCTCACACATCTGTGGTCAACTAATCTAAAACAAAGAAGGCAAGAATATACCTCTTCAATAAATGGTGCTGAAAAAATTGGAAAGGTATATCTAAAGAATAGGATAAGAACATTATCTCACATCATATAGAATGAATTCACAGTGGAAATAAAGTCCTAAATATAAGAGCTGAAACTATAAAACTAGAAGCAAATATAGACAGAACACTCTTTGACATAAATCATAACAGCATTCTTTTGTATCCACCTCCTGTCTCCTAAAGGGAAGGAAATAAAGCAAAAATAAACATATTGGACATAATTAAACTTAAATGATTTTGTGAAACAAAATAAACCATTGACAGAATGAACAATTAACATACTGAATGGGAGAAAATATTTGCAAATGACACGATCAGCAGGGGTGAATATCCAAAATTTATAAACAGTCTGTATACCTTGATATCAAACCCTCACAAGAAACCAATTTAAAAAAGCTAAGAAGACTGAATAAGTATTTTTCCAAGGAAGACATACAGATGGACACCCAATGAAAAAATGCTCAGTTTCACTTACTGTCAGAGAAATATATATCAAAACAATGATGAGCTATTATCTCACACCTGTTTAAATAGATATCATCAAAAGTCTGCAAAAACCAAACGTTGTCAAGGATGTAGGGGAAAGGAATGCTACTTACTGTTGATGGGATTGTAAATTGGTGCAGCCATGATGGAAAACAGTTTGGAAAACATTGTGGAAAATAGTATCTAAAAATAGTACCACCATATGATCCAGCCATTCCACTGCTAGGTATATATATGTGTGTGTGTATATATATATGAAACATTAATTTGAAAACTCAGTGTTCATAGCAACACTGTTAAAGTCAAAATAGAGAAGCAATCAAAGTGTCCATTAGTAAATGAATGGATAAAGAAGATGTGATGTATAAGTAGTATTCTATAGAAATACTATTCAATCATAAAACATACAATCCTGTCATTTATAGCAATATAGATGGACCTCAGAGATGTTATGCATATGAATAAATTCAGAGAAAACAAAATATTCTATGATATCACTTACATATGAAATTTTAAAAATGCAAGTAATAAATGTACATAATAAAACATAAAGAGACAGATATAGAGAACAAACTTATTAATGTTCAGGAGAGGGAAAGGGGGGGTAATTAAGATATGGAATTAAGAGGTGCAGACTATGAGACACAAAATAAATAAGACTGAATAGCTCAGTGGGATATAATCATTATTTTGTAATAGCTTTAAAATGAGTATAATCTATATAAATATTGAATCACTATGTTGTATACTTCAAACTAATAAAATACTATGTCAATTATAATAAAGTAAAATTAAATTAAGTAGTTAAAGTATCATAGATCCATAAATAGAATTACAGGTGCTATTTGATAAATCCAGATCATAAAAGAAAATTCAAACACATCTTTTAGGAATTTACCAAAGAACTTAAAGAGTTAATGAAACCAGAGAACACTTTTTGCAAAATTAGTGTTTGGGCTCATCAATAAAGTGATTAATATATAACATTTAGGAAAATATAGGGAACAGTTATAAAATGTGCCTATATGGTGGGTAGTCTGTATAGAAAACCTCAAGAACTTTTAAAGACCATATATCTTGAAAACCTCAGTCTTTCACTGGAATAAAATGAAAATTGAATTTTACTAAAATTATGAGACACACATGGATGACAGTTATGGCAGTACTTAAATATTTTACTTTCATACATGATTGTGTTAATATTTGAAAAACACAAATAGGTAACAAGATAAAAATGATGTAAAAATCTAGGAAAAGGGGCACAGATTAAACAGAAGGTAGAAGAAATGAAATGATGAAGAGGAAAAGTTAAGGATTAAAAATTAAAGATATAGCTGAGAAGATTAGCAAGTTCAAAAATTTCATTAAAATTTGGAACAAAATAAGCAAACCTTTGGTGAAATAAATAAAGAAAAATTATAGAAGGTAAAACTTTAGAAAACATATGCAAAATGTGAGCATAGCTATAAACACAAAAGACCTTAAGATTTGCATTTCCTTGATGAGTCCTGATGTTGAGCATCTTCTCATGTGCCTGTTGGCCATCAGAATGTCCTCTTTGGAAAAATGTCTGTTGACGTTTTCTGCCTATATTTTAGTTAGGTTATTTGTTTTGGTATGGAGTGGTATGAGTTTTATATATATTGTACAACATGGGGAATATGGATAATAACTATGAACAGAGCATAACCTTTAAAATTGTGACTTACTATATTGTACACCTGCAATTTATGTAATCTTGTACAGCAACTATATTTCAATTAATAAAAAGAGTTCTGAAGATTGGCTGCACAAAATGTGAATGTACTGAACACCACTAAACTGTTTGCTAAAAAATGGTCCAAATTGGTAAATTTTACATGTTTTACCACAGGTAAAAAATAAAAATAGAAATTAAGAATGAAGAAAATAAAAATATTAAAAATGTAACACAATACAAAAACTTAAACATTATAATGACATCCTTCTCAAATATCTATCAACCAACAAGTCACCAGACTCAGATACTTTTATTTATTTATTTTTAAGTTTAAATTTATTTATTTTAATTGGAGGCTAATTACTTTACAATATTGTATTGGTTTTGCCATACATCAGCATGAATCCACCACAGGTATACACATGTTCCCCATCCTGAAACCCACTCCCACGTCCCTCACCGTATCATCCCTCTGGGTCATCCCAGTGCACCAGCCCCAAGCATCCTGTATCAGAAAGCTGTGGTACATATACACAACTGAGTATTACTCAGCCATTAAAAAGAATAGATTTGAATCAGTTCTAATGAGGTGGATGAAACTGAAGCCTATTATACAGAGTTAAGTAAGCCAGAAAGAAAACCACCAATACAGTATATTAATGCATATATACAGAATTTAGAAAGATAGTAACAATAACCCTGTATGCGAGACAGCAAAAGAGACACAGATGTATAGAACAGTCTTTTGGACTCTGTGGGAGAGGGAGAGGGTGGGATGATTTGGGAGAATGGCATTGAAACATGTATAATATCATATAAGAAACGAATTGCCAGTCCAGGTTTGATGTAGACTCAGATACTTTTAGAACCAAATTCTAAAAATCACTGAACATGAAATATTTTAAATGGAAACTATTCTAGAAATAGCAAAAGAAGATGTGTTTTCAGCACATTTTATGAGGATTGCAATCAGAGAATTGTAATTGAAAAGGCTATTATGAGATAGGGTTATTATATGTAACCATCTTTATGGGAGAAAGTGAAGAGGAACTAAAAAGCCTCTTGATGAAAGTGAAAGAGGAGAGTGAAAAAGTTGGCTTAAAGCTCAACATTCAGAAAACGAAGATCATGGCATCCGGTCCCATCACTTCATGTGAAATAAATGGGGAAACAGTGGAAACGGTGTCAGACTTTACTTTTTTGGGCTCCAAAATCACTGCAGATGGTGACTGCAGCCATGAAATTAAAAGACGCTTATTCCTTGGAAGAAAAGTTATGACCAACCTAGATGATAGCATATACAAAAGCAGAGACATTACTTTGCCGACTAAGGTCCGTCTAGTCAAGGCTATGGTTTTTCCAGTGGTCATGTATTGATGTGAGAGTTGGACTGTGAAGAAGGCTGAGCATGGAAGAATTGATGCTTTTGAAATGTGGTGTTGGAGAAGACTCTTGAGAGTCCCTTGGACTGCAAGGACCTCCAACCAGTCCATTCTAAAGGAGCTCAGCCCTGGGATTTCTTTGGAGGGAATGATGCTGAAGCTGAAAGTCCAGTACTTTGGACACCTCATGGGAAGAGTTAACTCATTGTAAAGACTCTGATGCTGGGAGGGATTGGGGGTCAGGAGGAGAAGGGGACGACCGAGGATGAGATGGCTGGATGGCATCACTGACTCGATGGATGTGAGACAGTGAACTCTGGGAGTTGGTGATGGACAGGGAGGCCTGGTGTGCTGCGATTCATGCAGTTGCCAAGAGTTGGACACGACTGAGCTACTGAACTGAACTGATTCCTATCAAAAACTATTATAAATACTTTAAGTTGAATATTAGAAAAACTAAATAGTTATATTAAGGATAAGTTGAGTTTATTCTAGAAATGCAAAGACTGTTTTACATTTAAAAATTGATTTTTATAATTAATCATCATAACAAAATAAAGCATTTACAAGGATTTAAAAAATACCTTAGACTTATCGTGAACAGATTTTTAAAAAGTTTTAATCATGTGAGAAACATCCAAATAAGCAAAGAAGGATAATATTGATTTTAAAGAACATATGACATTCAAAATACTTTGTGCTCCTAATAATATTTCAAATAATATACAGCAAATGTGGTAAAAGAGCAAAGAAAAATTGATGAATTGATCATCAAAATGTAAGAGTTATGTTAATTCTGTTGAAAACCAGATTCAGTAACAAAATGTAAGTGGAGACATGAAAAATTTAAAAGAAAACAACTTTCTAGATAATTTACAAATATACACAAATCTGAAAATGGAAAATAC
Source organism: Ovis aries (assembly GCF_016772045.2). NCBI lineage: Eukaryota > Metazoa > Chordata > Mammalia > Artiodactyla > Bovidae > Ovis > Ovis aries. Next base: position 6,280,747 of record NC_056062.1, read on the forward strand.
ACATTCTTTCCAAAATATGGTATGTTTATAAATGCAGAACCTGTGGTACTCTGAGAAGTTTTCAAATTCTTTAGTAGGATATCATATGGGTCACTGTTAGTATCAAACATGAAAAAAAAAAGAAGTTTAAGAAGATTAATAAGATAAGCCTTAAAATATGATCAAGGAGAAAGAAAATTCACAAATTGCAGCATAAATACAAAACAGGAATAGCTATAGAGATAACTATTTCTACCCTTTTTCATTGTTGTAGTTAATCTCTTAACAAAGGTAACTATATTTTCTATAAGCACTGAAAGATCAGCACTTGTGTTTCCAAGTCCTATTTTTTCTAGTAGAAGAATATTGTCATTTTGATTGAAGATATAGGGGTTGCTGGGTTGAGCAGGTATAGTTCAGCTAATTTTGGGTTCTCTTTGGAGGAGGATAATAATCTAGATGTATTCTACTGTCATCAATCTAGAAAAATGAATGAAAGTGGACCTGTGTTTTTATAAGGAAATTGACATCTATCTCGCTGCTCAACCTACAACTAGATTTTCAAATTAAATTCAGGATAGTTTGGGAAAACACAAGTGACCTAAATATTCATTGTGATACTATTCATAACAGCCAAGAAATGGAAGAAACCTAAATGATTTCTTTGGAGGGAATGATGCTGAAGCTGAAACTCCAGTACTTTGGCCACCTCATGCGAAGAGTTGACTCATTGGAAAAGACTCTGATGCTGGGAGGGATTGGGGGCAGGAGGAGAAGGGGACGACAGAGGATGAGATGGCTGGATGGCATCACTGACTCGATGGCCATGAGTCTGAGTGAACTCCGGGAGTTGGTGATGGACAGGGAGGTCTGGCGTGCTGTGATTCATGGGGTAGCAAAGAGTCGGACACGACTGAGCGACTGAACTGAACTGAAATGTCCATCGACAGATGAATGGATAAAGAAGATGTGGTACATATATACAATGGAATACTACTCAATCTTAAAAAATAATGAAATAATGCCATTTGCAGCAACATGGGTGAGCAAAGAGATTATCGTACCAAAGGGAAGTAAGTCATAGAGAGAAAGACAAATATCTTGTGATGTCACTTATATCATATGATGTGGAATCTAGAAAAGATACAAATCAACTAATTTACAAAACAGAAACAGACTTACACAGAAAATTATCTTAGCACTACAAAAGGGAAAAGGTAGAGAAGGGATAAATTATGAATTTGGACATAACATATACATACTACTATACATAAAATAGATAAACAAGGAATTACTGTATAGCACAGATAACTCTACTCAATATTCTGTAATAATCTATATGGAAAAATAACCTAAAAAGTAGTGGATACATGTATATGTATAAATGAACCACTTTGATGTACACTTGAAACTAATACAACATTGTAAATCACCTATATTCAAATGAAAATGATTAAAAAATCAAAAGCTCCGGAAGTCCAATTCAACTTCAGGTGCAAGCCATATTTCCTGGTTCAGCTCTATCAGATATAAATTGGTATTTTGACCTTGATATGACCATTGTGCATCACTTCTATCCACAATCATAAATTACTTTTATCATACTCTCAGTCAAAGGAATCCAGATCTACGAACAGGCTTACATCTAGGCAGGTGGCCATGAATCTCACAGTGATTTGGGAAGTGAAGAAAAGAGCGAGGGTTACCTTTTTGGACAAGGACAATTCAAGGAGACTTAAGAGTTCAAATCTGTTAGCTAATGCCTAATTCACATTTCTAACCTAAGTGCTTTCTTCCATTGCCATTTATATAGAAACAGATCAGATAGTTTTAATATTTATTTAGTATTTCATTTGTGTAAGTCTTTTGTCCACTAGGTATCTCTGAACTGCAATTGTAGGAGATGGAAGCTCTTTTAGAGCTGCTGTCAAAGTTGTCTGATTTTTCACACTTTCCTTTGGACATACACAGCTTTCAATCTTTCCTTTTCCTTATCTAAACTGTTTAGAATCACGGGAGCAAGTGAACTTTGCATTCTTGTCACCATAATGACTGAGTGCCAAATCCACCAGCTCACCTAATATTCTTGCCTTGTTTGCACTCCAACCATGCTCTGTCTGATGGCTACTTGAGCAACTGTGAGAAGAATCCATCAAGGGAAGAAGGCAGTACTGGGATTTATGGTGAGAAAGAGCCAGTGCAGACTGCAGCTTGTCAAAAGAGATGATGTTCTGTTGAGTGAGGCAGCAGCCAGTCCAAACCGTGAAGGAAAGAACTGGGGAATAAGTACTCTGAATTTGCATATCTTCCTCCCTCTGATTTTTCTTACTGCTCATATTGATCACATCCAACTAAAAGCCAAAGGGCAAAGTAGCCTCTTGAAATACACACCCAATAGAATAATCTTTCAAGGAGAATTGAGAGTAGTTGTGAAACAATAAAGAGAAAATGTCTTTCATACTTTGCAAGAAGATTATACATGTTCAAATTCCCAATGATTAATTCACAGTCATTTTATTTAATAATATGCTCTTGTCAAGTCTTTCTTAATTTGGAGATTCTGGTATATGACTTGGTTGGAAGCCAGTTACTCCATACATGATGATATAGCAAAATAATTAATTACATTAAAATCAAACATATTTTTGAGAATAACATGCATTATATCTTTAGGCAGTCCTATTGCCATGAATACACTGAAATGTATTAGCATCCATATGAATGAGACTCAAAGACAACTCTTATAATTTCAAAACAGATATAACTTTTCCTTTCTCACATTTAGTATTTAAAGTGTATGGGTGGCAATTTAACCAGCAACAGAGAATTTTACATTAGAATTCATCTTTAAACGTTTCAGTACTAATTGACTAAAATCTAAAAACTGCCAAGGTTTGGCTCAAGATTCGTGAGATTTCAGAGAAATAGAGTTCAACAGATGTAGTAACTATCTGTTCTTCTAATGTCTGTAAGTTCCATTCCAGTACTAAGATATATCACCAGAAATCAAGTAACTAGACACATTTTCTGAATTAATACTTTCATTATTTAATATCATTCCCTTAATATTCATAATGATAATTGTATACTATTTATAGAAGATTCAATGTGTGCTTGGCCCAGATGAAAAATTTTTACATGAATTAATTTTAACCTCACACAACACTTTGCTATTCTAGCAGTATTTTTTGCATGTTTTAGAAAATAATGATGAAGACATTGTCTATAGTGTTGATCATTACAATACAAAAATATAAATCTTAAGTCTCACTAAAATCTATGAGAAATATTTTCCCCCTTAGTTTAGTTTGTATGTGCATAGTGCATGTATTTTAGAATGTAAATGTGTAACATATACCTTTAAATTTTAAGTATATATTTTAACAAGTTTAGAATTAAATTCTGAGTTCAATAAGCACAGCTCAGGTACCTAATAATACCTACTTTCTCTGCTTACATGATTGTTACATATCCCAAATGCCCATATTTTCCATGATTTCAATCTTATTTTGTTTCCTTCCATTCTGTTTGAAATATATGGCATGTACATTCTTAATAAATAAGGTAAAATTAATATTAGCTTGATAATAGTCTCAACAGCAGGAACTCTGCCTTTGATAATTAATGATATAGTGACATATTTTGGCTTCCACCCACAAAAATGTATCTTTAAGAGAAATTTAAGGCATGTAAAAAAGAAACATAATTGTTTCACATACCTAGACATTGGGTTATTACATAAATGTATATCCTTAATAATATTAATGAATATTTCAAATCACTTGTACAAATCCATTAATCCTCACTGTTTTATTTTCTAAGCATAAAAATAGGTAACTTGCACACATCAGAGCAGCTCTCTTCAATATAAATGTATATGATCACATACATCTTTGCCTTTTAGGGAATAGGTTTGCTGAAATAGCGGATAAATCCATAGTAGAAAACTGCCATAACTATTTATAAAGAAGGGTGGGGACTCACGTACTTCTTAGAATATATTTTGATTGTGAGAAGGAAAAAAAAAAGGACAAGTTCTTCGTTAGTTTTCAGTTCAGTTCAGTTCAGTTCAGTTCAGTCTCTCTGTCATGTCTGACTCTTTGCGACCCCAAGAATTGCAGCACACCAGGCCTCCCTGTCCATCACCAACTCCCGGAGTTCACTCAGACTCATGGCCATCGAGTCAGTGATGCCATCCAGCCATCTCATCCTCAGTCGTCCCCTTCTCCTCCTGCCCCCAATCCCTCCCAGCATCAGAGTCTTTTCCAATGAGTCAACTCTTCGCATGAGGTGGCCAAAGTACTGGAGTTTCAGCTTCAGCATCATTCCCTCCAAAGAAATATCAGGGCTGATCTCCTTCAGAATGGACTGGTTGGATCTCCTTGCAGTCCAAGGGACTCTCAAGCATCTTCTCCAACACCCCAGTTCAAAAGCATCAATTCTTTGCCTCTCAGCTTTCTTCACAGTCCAACTCTCACATCCATACATGACCACTGGAAAAACCATAGCCTTGACTAGATGGACCTTTGTTGGAAAAGGAACGTCTCTGCTTTTCAATATGCTATCTAGGTTGGGCATAACTTTTCTTCCAAGGAGTAAGCGTCTTTTAATTTCATGGCTGAAATCACCATCTGCAGTGATTTTGGAGCCCCAAAAAATAAGTCTGACACTGTTTCCCCTGTTTCCCCATCTATTTTCCATGAAGTGATGGTACCAGATGACATGATCTTGGTTTTCTGAATGTTAAGCTTTAAACCAACATTTTCACTCTACTCTTTCACGTTCAGCAAGAGGTTCTTTAGCTCCTCTTCACTTTCTGCCATAAGGGTGGTGTTATCTGCATATCTGAGATTATTGATATTTCTCCTGGCAATCTTGATTCCAGCTTGTGCTTCTTCCAGCCCAGCGTTTCTCATGATGTACTCTGCATATAAGTTAAATAAGCAGGGTGACAATAGACAGCCTTGACGTACTCTTTTTCCTCTTTGGAACCAGTCTGTTGTTCCATGTCCAGTTCTAACTGTTGCTTCCTGACCTGCATATAGGTTTCTCAAGAGGCAGGTCAAGTGGTCTGGTATTCCCATCTCTTTCAGAATTTTCCACAGTTTATTGTGGTCCACACAGTCAAAGGATTTGGCATAGTCAATAAAGCAGAAAAAGATGTTTTTCTGGAACTCTCTTGCTTTTTCGATGATCCAGCGGATGTTGGCAATTTGATCTCTGGTTCCTCTGCCTTTTCTAAAACGAGCTTGAACATCTGGAAGTTCACAGTTCTCATATTGCTGAAGCCTGGCTTAGAGAATTTTTAGCTTTACTAGCGTGTGAGATGAGTGTGTTGGGACCTGACCTGAGCCATGGCAGGCTCGACGGGCCACACTAGTCCTAGACCTCAGGTTCTTGTAAGCATGAGTCATAATTCTAGGAAGCCCCACCAAGGTCCCTGATGACACCAAGGTCCCCGATGACACCAAGGTCCCCCCGATGATGTCAAGGTTTAGTCAATCACCATGATGACCCAAGGTTAAGTCAATCACCACACGCCAACTACACTATTGCTGAGACAAAAGACCGCCTGTATATAAGTAGCTGTGATTCAGAGCTCGGGGCTCTCGTCAATTCCACTGCACTGGATGAGACTTGAGCCCTAGCTCGAGCTAGCAATAAACCCTTTATGCTTTTGCATTGCTGTGGACGTCTTATTTTCTCAGTTTTGGAGACTCGGACACTGGGCATAACAGAGTGCAATTGTGCAGTAGTTTGAGCATTCTTTGGCATTGCCTTTCTTTGAGAGTGGAATGAAAACTGACCTTTTCCAGTCCTGTGGCCACTGCTGAGTTTTCCAAATCTGCTGGCATATTGAGTGCAGCACTTTCACAGCATCATCTTCAGGATTTGAAAGAGCTCAACTGCAATTCCATCACCTCCACTAGCTTTGTTCATAGTGATGCTTTCTAAGGCCCACTTGACTTCACATTCCACGATGTCTGGCTCTAGATGAGTGATCACACCATTGTGATTATCTGGGTGGTGAAGATCGTTTTTGTGTAGCTCTTCTGTGTATTCTTGCCATCTCTTCTTAATATCTTCTGCTTCTGTTAGGTCCCTACCATTTCTGCCCTTTATCGAGCCCATCTTTGCATAAAATATTCCCTTGGTGTCTCTAATTTTCTTGAAGAGGTCTCTAGTCTTTCCCGTTCTGTTCTTTTCCTCTATTTCTTTGCATTGATCGCTGAAGAAGGCTTTCTTATCTCTTCTTGCTATTCTTTGGAACTCTGCATTCAGATGCTTGTATCTTTCCTTTTCTCCTTTGCTTTTCACTTCTCTTCTTTTCACAGCTATTTGTAAGGCCTCCCCAGACAGCCATTTTGCTTTTTTGCATTTCTTTTCCATGGGGATGGTCTTGATCCCTGCCTCCTGTACAACGTCACGAACCTCCATCCATAGTTTATCAGGCACTCTATCTATCAGATCTAGGCCCTTAAATCTATTTCTCACTTCCACTGTATAATCATAAGGGATTTGATTTAGGTCATACCTGAATGGTTTAGTGGTTTTCCCTACTTTCTTCAATTTAAGTCTGAATTTGGCAATAAGGAGTTCGTGATCTGAGCCACAGTTAGCTCCTGGTCTTGTTTTTGTTGACTGTATAGAGCTTCTCCATTTTTGGCTGCAAAGACTATAATCAATCTGATTTTGGTGTTGACCATCTGGTGATGTCCATGTGTAGAGTCTTCACTTGTGTTGTTGGAAGAGGGTGTTTGCTATGACCAGTGCATTTTCTTCACCAAACTCTATTAGTCTTTGCCCTGCTTCATTCTGTATTCCAAGGCCAAATTTGCCTGTTACTCCAGGTGTTTCTTGACTTCCTACTTTTGCATTCCAGTCCCCTATAATGAAAAGGACATCTTTTTTGGGTGTTAGTTCTAAAAGGTCTTGTAGGTCTTCATAGAACCGTTCAACTTCAGCTTCTTCAGCATTACTGGTTGGGGCATAGACTTGGATTACTGTGATATTGAATGGTTTGCCTTAGTTTCACCAGCTAGGAAAACACGATTATTGTATTGATTAACCCTTGCCCATTATGTCAATATCATGTAGCCTAGTTTCCTGGGGACTACATGACTACTGACTGATATTTCTCTGGTTCTTAAATTTGGCTGGTGGGTGGTGATATCTGGTTAACATTTGTTTTCCCTTTCTCATTTGCTCATTGCCCTTCTGGACTGTGCTTTATGCCTGAGTTGTTAGCTTGATTTAGACGAAGATCATGGCATCCAGTCCCATCACTCCATGGGAAAATAAATGGGGGAACAGTGGAAACAGTGTCAGACTTTTTTGGGGGGGGCTCCAAAATCACTGCTGATGGTGACTGCAGCCATGAAATTAAAAGACGCTTACTCCTTGGAAGCAAAGTTATGACCAACCTAGATAGTATATTCAAAAGCAGAGACATTACTTTGCCGACTAAGGTCCGTCTAGTCAAGGCTATGGTTTTCCAGTGGTCATGTATGGATGCGAGAGTTGGACTGTGAAGAAGGCTGAGCACGGAAGAATTGATGCTTTTGAAGTGTGGTGTTGGAGAAGACTCTTGAGAGTCCCTTGGACTGCAAGGAGATCCAACCAGTCCATTCTGAAGGAGATCAACCCTGGGATTTCTTTGGAACGAATGATGCTAAAGTTGAAACTCCAGTACTTTGGCCACCTCATGCGAAGAGTTGACTCATTGGAAAAGTCTTTGATGCTGGGAAGGATTGAGGGCAGGAGAAGAAGGGGACGACCGAGGACGAGATGGCTGGATGGCATCACTGACTCGATGAACATGAGTCTGAGTGAACTCTGGGAGTTGGTGATGGACAGGGAGGCCTGGTGTGCTGTGATTCATGGGGTCGCAAAGAGTTGGACACGACTGAGCGACTGAACTGAACTGAATTGAGCGCAACTTCATGTCCTTGGACTTCCATTTGGCTTTAACTAATGGAGAGTCCCAGGATATTTGAGGTGGTAAAGGAGTTTAAAGTCAGGTTACCTATCATCCTGGTAACCTCCTTGCAAAGCTAATACACCTTTGTTGCATTTCTTGAGGTTAGCCGTAGCTTCTCCAGAGATGGCCTTACACAAATTTGTTCTCTCATCTTTCCAGGTCTTGGTGTGAATAGGGAAAGATCACATTAGCCAGGATGGCATGGTCAGGCTCTCTCACCCCCATGGCTTCTCAGCTCTTGCCCGACAGTTTGTAAACGATGTTTATGTAACAGCTGAGATCACTTAGAGCCCTGTGCACGTGTGTCATGAGTTACTCACTTCATTGTGGGTTGCTGTGGGCTATATGAACTTCACCTAAAAAACGGCAGCATTACTGTGGTGTCACAGTTGTATCCATTGGGTCAGCCATGAGAGGAGAGAAGAAATGTGGCTTCAGTTCTTAGGGCTCCTTGAGTCACCTTCCAGCCTCTTAGCTCAAGCCTTGCCTACCCTTGGTTCAGCAAACAGTGTGAACAGCAAGACAGCTGGTGTCAAAAACAAGATCATCAATACAATTGGTGTAGTTGGCAGGATACCCAGCAGGTAGGGGGGCCTGAGGCTCCACTGGATGGAGGGAGCCAGTGGTCATCATATAGCATGTGGTAGCATGTGGTACCATGTGGCCATGATTCTGTCAGCTTGGGCTCCAGTGGAAGACTGAGAAGCAGTGGACATTTCACCAGATAGCATTGAAAAGGCACTACAGATGGTGAGTTACCATTTGCCAAACAAGGCATCGTGGACTTCTGCTGGCACCGTGGGGTGGATTTTCTTGACTGCCCTGAGGGCAAATTTGGATAGTGCCCCTGCAGTGCTGCACTGGTGCACAATGTGCAGAGAGGCTTGGAAGAATGTGTATTGGCATTAAAGCAAGAACTCCATGGCCCTGAAGACCCCAGCATCTCTGACAGTGAGGCAGTAGGTGATGGTGAGTTTGAACACTATGAAACTGTGGGTCCCCACTTGGCAGCAAGGCCTATTGTAAGCGTGAGATTACAATGGGCCCAGTGGGGAAACCCTCCTGGAAAGGGCCCCCCAATGTGACTGTGTTCACAACATACTGACCACATACTCCAGTGGAATTTGTTGACTTGGGCACACAATTTCATCAAAAGCGAGGGGAACTCTTGGCAGTATGACTCTTGCCACTTTGGGACACAGGACTGGATGGTTTCACTTATTTCAGGGACAAGATAGAATGGTTGGCATCTATAACCATGCACCCCTTGATGAGACAAAGGCTAGGCGATTCATGCAAACAGCACCTAACCAAATGCACACCCTCATGGAACGGATTAATGCTGCCATCCATATCATGTGGCCGAATGCAGGAGGGATCCCAGATACTGTGAGTAAATGGCATGTCAATGCCAAGCTGACCTAAGTGGTAAGAGAACTGGGCATGAAACAGTAGATATTTAGCCCACATACCTGAGGCCAAGATGATCATTTACTGGCATTCGAGAAACCATTTTGAACAATGCCCTGTCTACCACTTTAGGATCCCTGACTAGTATTCTTGTGCCCTACTGGGGTATCCCATCTATGAGGAGACCTCAGTAGTGGCTAGCGTGGGAGAAATAGAGGGACAGTGGCAGACAAAGGGGGTTAGAAGTGTAAAGACACTGAAGGGGGCCTGAGCTGGTAAAGGCCCCATCCGGGTGATGAGAAAGCAAATATGGGGTGATTTGCTGACAGTGAGTTGACAGAAGTAAAATTGATAGACAGCCCCATGCTCTGTTGCCTTGTTGCTAACACTGTTCACTGAACCTGGGTAGATACGATGCAACTAGGGAAGATGGAAGGCTCTAGCGGCTGTGGGGACTGCAGACACATTTATTCTCTCCAGGCAGCAGCAGCAGCAGCAGCAAGTTTTCAAAGACTACTGATATACTAAGACAGACAGAAGTGGCCTATGGCCAGGTGGGCATGCAGGCCCAATGCTAACAAGGTCAGCAATATCTTTGTTTACATAACCTAGAGTATGAGGCCATGAGAGAGTGGGGCAGCAGAGCCTGACTGACACTGTGCTGTCAGTTAATTTCCCCACAATCCATCCACCCCTCAGGGTCTTCTGTCTCACTATTTGCACAGACTCAGCTCTCTCTGGCTTTTTCTGGTGTGCACTACTGCTGCTTGCATCCATATTCCACCATAGCAGTAAAGGCTATAACAACAAACCACTAGAGTGTGGGCTACACATCCAATACAAATCAAAACCCATTGCCTGGTACAGGACAGGCTGGCCCATTCCCCCTGCAGTGGGTCCCTGGTAAGGCATTGCACATAATGGATTTCTCACATCCTGTGGCTCCACATGGAGCATAACAGGGGAAGTCATGATTGACCACAGAGAGAGTACAAATGCACCTTTCAACACTGAGACAGCTCCCTGCGGTCCTGGCCAGGTGACACTCACACAAGGGGACCAGGTGCTTGTCACCCAGGGGACAACCTGAGAGTCCTGTTATAGCCCTTGACCCCATGGGACTAGAAGAGCTAACCACCGCATGTGGGGTGCCTTTATCTTCCATGGCTGAGTCCAGTCCACCATCTGTCTTTGTGAAATCTCTACTGGGGCTGCCAACAGGATATTACCTTGGGTTCTACAGCCAGGCTTTAGGAGAATATCTGTTGTTGCTATCTGTGGTTATTCGGTGCAGCAGCATGATGCAGAAGAGCCTCCACAGGGGTGACTCCGCCCCTGTGTGGTTTTACACTGAGAACCTGTAACACCCCCCATAGGCATAGGTTCAAGAAGGTGGATCAATAGATAGCCGCAAGCCTTATTTTAACAAACCATTATATCACTCAGTCATATCCACTGCCTGTGGGTAATATGGGACATGGAATAACCATTGAATTCCCAGCCTCTTTGCCCAGTTCTTAAATTCCCTTCTGGTCAAATGGGTACCCTGGTCCCTTTGTATAATCAGAGGATGACCGTACATGGCTTTCAGGCAGTCATGCACCTTAAGTGTACAGCGTTGGTCAGCAGCCTTACATGGGCAGGCAAACAGTGAACCTGTAGCTGTATCTACAGCTGTTAAAGTGACGCTGGCCTTCTCTGTTAGTGGCAGAGGCCCTGCAAATCCACTTGCCACCAAGTTAAAGGAAGTCTTCCCCTTACCACCTGTCCATCAGTGGCTGCCAGACTGTCGGAGTAAAGAGCTTCCTGGGCACATGTGGAACATACATGGCAGGCATCTGCTATTTCTCTCCAAGAAATAGGAAGATCCCGCCTTTTGGCGATTGTCCACACGTTTTTGTCCCTGCATCATGCAAGCACTAGGGTAGCCAAGCCGCTACCTCATTAGGAGGGGCTTGGTTCACCCATTTGACTCATGCGAATGTGTCAGCTTTATCATTCCCTGGGCTCACTACAAGTAGGTGCCCAGTTACCTGTATCACTGATATGTCCTGTTCATGTCCTAAGTTCCATAGATCTTGTCACATGGCTTGTCCCCACAGGGGTCTGTGGTCTACTAGCCACTGGTGTGTTTTCTAGGTAGTAATCTATGAAGTTAGGCCCTTATAAACTTCCAAACTATCTGTATAGATAGCAAGGGATGCTGCTTCATGTTTGGCCACTATCCAGACAGCATGTAACTCAGCCCACTTGGCTGCTTTGACCAACTGCAGAGAAAAACCACATGATGTCTGTAGCAGGCTGGATGGCTAGGGCACTGCAGAAGGAGGTTTGGCCCCATCTGAACCCATCAGTATACCAAGCCTGGACATTTATCAGGGGTTTACCTTCCTTGAATGGTGAGGGTTCTGGCTCCGTAATCATGCTGTCTCCCCATGTGTGCACTGTAATTGTCACCAGTCCCCACATGTGCAGTAACTCTGGAGACAATGGGCTGGCAGACAGGGAACTCCTTTGCTCTAAGGATGTCTCCCACTTAGCCAAAGTTGGGGTCTGTGTCATTCCTATCTTGGGACTGTAGCCAAGACTGTAGCCAATCCGCTATGGGATGTGTTGTCTTAACAACACCAGGCCTTCCCCATGATCGCCTTTGTGGACAACAAAGCAGTACACAGAGCTGCCAGTTGTTTCTCTACCAGAGAGTATCTTGTTTTTGCCCCCTTCAACAACTGGGACCAAAAGCCTAAAGGAGCATGAAGTTGCTCCTGTCATTGCCACAAGCCCCATCTAAACCCTTCCTCAATAGCACGTACATCTAATTTAAAAGGTTTTGCGGGATTCATAAAATGTTTGCGCCTGCTGCACTGGTTGCTTAGTGGCTCAGAACCCCTGTTCCATATTATCTGTCGAGTCTCAAGTCACCCCATTTCTTATCAGTGAGTACAAGGGTTGTGCCAGTTGGACTGCGCTAGGTGAGGTAGGAACATCCTCCCATAGCCAAAGAGGCCACCATAGATCTGTAACTGGGTCACTGTTGTGGGCCGTGTGAACATTTGTGTTTTATCCACCACTGTTTCTGGTATAACTTTTATCTTATCTGACCAGATATTTTGCAAGAATTTGACTGACAATATAGGCCCTTGGATTTTTGTAGCATTTACTGCCCACCCACATGATTCCAGGTGCTGCATAAGCTCTGGTGCACACTGTTCTAAATCTGCAAAAGAATCAGAGGTTAGTAATACATTATCAGTATAATGAAACAGTCTCACTGACGTAGGGTGAGGCCGTTTTCCAAATCCCCCTGCGACTAGCCCATGACATGTTGTTGGGCTGTACAGATATCCTTCGGGAGGACTTGGAACATCCAGTGATGTCCTTCCCAAGTGAAGGCAAACTGATCTTGACTCTCAGCAGCTATAGCTATGGAGAAAAAGCATTAGCTAAGTCCACCACATAGTGATAAGGGCCCAGCACTGTAGTTAACTGTCTATCATGTCGCAGATTGATAGCACAGCAGCATGCATAGGTGGCACCACTTTATCTAGTTCTCTGTAGTACAGTCATCCACCAAGAGCCATCAGGCTTCCAGACAGCCCAGATAGAAGAGCTGAATGGACTGTGCAATACATACTATGTCCACTTTTACCTCTCAGCAATGGTGGCACCTATTTCTTTGTGGCCACTTGGTAGGCGATATTGTCTCACAGTCACTGCCCTCTGGGGTGTTGCCAATACCTGTGAGGGATGCTTTGTGCATCGCCTCACAACTGCCTTCACAACATGTGCTTCGAGATGGAATTCCCCAGAGGTCTGAAACACAAGACCTTGCAAGATGTCTGTCCCCAAAATATATTTTGGAATTGGGGAAACATACACAGTGTACACTCACACAGGAAGCTGCCGAATTTCCAATGGTAAGGGCACAGCCTTTGCTGCAATGCTTTGCCTACTACAGCCATCAGTACATGCACTGGGGCCAGGAAACTTCTGGTTTGCTATTACCAGACTGCATTTAGCACCAGGATCAGCCAGGGCTACTACTCTTTGTACACTGGTCAGTTACCAGTGAACTGCAAGCTACACATGCAGCCTCTGTTCAAAATGGAACAGGGCATCAGCAGAGACATCTCCAGTTGGCATAAAGTCTTTTATCTGAACTGCCTGTAGCTCATGCTGTGGGTGCTTTTCACATTTAGTAAACTGTTGCTCTGGGCTCAATTGCTTCCATTGTTCTAGGAGTACAGCATTAGGCTGCTTATCAGTTTATTCTTGTCAAGCCCTGTTGTTATTAAATTAGCCCACCTTTGTGCCCGTGTCATCCAGGTGGGGCCTTTGTCAACTCAGCTGCCCTTCAGGGCTCTCAGAGTACTAAGCCCTTTAGCCTGCTGTTGCCCTTCAGAGTCTCCCAAACTAGCCATCCCTGAGGTCACCTTGTAGATAGGGTGCACCACATGGGTTGTAAGCATAGCAAGTGAATATCCAAAATAGGCAGACGGAGCACTGTTTAAAAGAGCATCTCACATACCAGTGAAAGGGCCATTGTCTGGGCTCTGGGCATTCAGGTTAAACATCACTTGTCTCATGCCCAATTTTCTCACCACTTGGGTCAACTCGGCATAGGTATGCCATTTACTCACACTCCTTGGCAGCTCCCCTGCATTCGTCCACATGGTGCAGATGGCATTATTGACCCATTCCATCAGGATGTGTGTCTGGTATGAGCCGCCTTGCATTCTGCAATCCCTGTCTCAATGAAGGGTGTGTGGTCAGGGATGCCAGCCATTCTACCTCATCCCTAGCCCAAATAATGCCATCCACTCCTGTGTCCCGTAGTCATAGAACCCATGTTGCCAAGGTTTCCTCATGTCCCTGCTGGATCTGCTTGCCCAAGTCAACCCACTCTGCCTGAGTTAATGGCTAATATGTTGTGAATTCAGTCACACTGGGGGGCCCCTGGGGATGCCTCCCCTGGGCCATGGCTGCTCATGCTTCACCTTTGCTGTACAACAGATCTCACTGACAAGCAAGGACCCACAGGCTCCTCATCTGTCATTACCTCATAGTCTGAGACACCATGGCCCCCAAGGCCATGCAACGCTGCTCTAGTGTCTGTACCTGTTGTTCTAGTTTCTCTGCCCATCTCTGCAGTTTGCACACTTCCACAGCATCACAAGAGATCTCTCCATATTTGCCTTCAAGGCAGCCAACAAAATCCACCTCACAGTGTTAGCAGCAGTACGTTCTGCAGCCAAGGTTCCTTGGTTAGGGGAGCTTGCATCTGTATTCTGTTGTGTGGAGCTGAATCTCTTCTCTCTGGAGTGCAATGAAGTGTCCAGTAGTGAGTTTTGGTGTGCCTATGGGTTTGGTATGGTTTTGGGCAGCCTGTCTTTTAATTCTCATGGCTATATTCCTGCTTTGCTGGAGGATTAGCATGGTATGTCTTGCACTGGGACTTCTTGGCTCTTGGGTGGAGCTCAGATTCAGTGTAGGTATGGAGGCTTTTTGATGAGCTCTTGTTGCTTAATGTTCCCTGGATTCAGGAGTTCTCTGATGTTCTTAAGTTTTGGAGTTAAACCTCCTGCCTGTGGCTTTCAGTCTTATTCTTACAGTAGCCTCAAGATTTCTCCATCCATATAGCGCAGAAGATAAAACATCTAGTTTAATGATGAAACAACTCTTCATAGGAAGGGACACACACAGTTTCACAGAGTTACATGAAGAAGAGAAGAGGGAGGAGGAGATAGAGGTGACCAGGAGGAGAAGAGGGGAAACAAAAGGGGAGAGAGCAAGCTAGCCAGGAATCAATTCCCTATGTGCTCTCCACAGTCTTGAACACCCAGAGAGATTCACAGAGTTAATTAGAGAAGAGAAGAGGGAGGGGGGAGATACAGGTGACCAGGAAGAGAAGAGGGGGAAATCTAGAGGGGAGAGACAAAACTAGCCAGTGGTCAATTCCATAAGTGTTCTTCACAGCCTGGAACACCCAGAGATTCACAGAGTTAATTAGAGAAAAGAAGGGGGAGGGAGGAGATAGAGGTTGACCTGGGGGGAAAAAGGAGAGTCCAAAGGGGAGAGAGCAATCAAGTCAGTAATCACACCCCTAAGTGAAAATGGATACTGAAATCAGATTCTTAAAGGTACAAAACTGATAACAAATACTAAAAAGCAAGATTAAAAATCTAGAGTAGAGGTTAAACTCTTAAAAATACAATATTAAAAATAAAAAAACAAAATCAATCACAAAAATACAGATATGAAATTTGCTTTATTTTTTTCAAGGTAATCGTAGGTTATAAAATTGAAAATTAAAGGAGTAATAAAGAACTTAAATTAAAAAAAAATAAAAATTAATAATAGTAAAAATGTATCTAGAAATTTCCCTGTGGGCTATTGTGGACACATGGGGTCAGTTCAGTTTCAGATAGTTCCTTTTTCTGGCCATTTCTGTTCACAAGATCTATAGGCCCCCTCCAATGCTTAGTCAATGTTAACTACAGGGTTTTAAACTGTTGCACCTGTCACTTCCAGAGCAGTTCCCCAGGCTTTATTCCAGGAATCCAAGGATACTTCAATATTCACAAATCAACCAATGTGATACACCACATTAAAAAATTTAAAGATAAAAATCATATGATTATCTCAATAGATACAGAGAAAGCCTTTGACAAAATTCAAAACCCATCTATGATAAAAATCCTTCAGAAAGCAGGCACAGAAGGAACATGCCTCAACATAATAAAAGCCATATATGATAAACCCACAGCAAACATTATCCTCATTGGTGAAAAATTGAAAGCATTTCCACTAAAGTCAGGCACAAGACAAGGGTGCCCCCTCTCATCACTACAATTCAACATAGTTTTGAAAGTTTTAGCCACAACAATTAGAGAAGAAAAATGAATAAAAGGAACCCAGATAGGAAAAGAAGTAAAATTCTCAGTTTTCAAATGACATGATCCTCTACATAGAAAACCCTAAAGACACCACCAGAAAATTACTAGAGCTAATCAATGAATATAGTAGAGTTGCAGGATATAAAATTAATACACAGAAATCCCTTTCATTTCTATACACTAGCAATGAGAAAAAAGAAAGATAATTTAAGGAAACAATCCCATTCACCATTACAATAAAAAGAATAAAATACTTAGGAATAAATCTACCTAAAGAAACAAGAGACCTATATATAGAATATTATAAAACACTGATGCATGAAATAAAAGATGACACAAATAGATGGAGAAATACACTGTGTTCATGGATCAGAAGATCAATATAGTGAAAATGAGCATATTACCCAAAGCAATCTATAGATGCAATGCAATCCCTATCAATCTACCACCAGTATTTTTCACAGAACTAGAACATATAATCACAGTTTGTATGGGAATACAAAAAACCTCGAATAGCCAAAGCAATCTTGAGAAAGAAGAATGGAACTGGAGGAATCAACTTGCCTGACTTCAGACTATACTACAAAGCTACAGTCATCAAGACAGTATGGTACTGGCACAAAGACAGAAATACAGATAAACACAATGAGATATCCTCTCACACCAGTCAGAATGGCTATTGTCCAAAAGTCTGCAAACAAAAAATGCTGGAGGAGGTGTGGAGAAAAGGGAACCCTCTTACATTTATTGCCAAATTCAAAATGAAATTGAATAAAGTGGAGAAAACCACTAGACCATTCAGATATGACCTAAATCAAATCCCTTATGAATACACAGTGGAAGTGAGAAATAGATTTAAGGGACTAAATCCAATTGACAGAGTGCCTGATGAACTATGAATGGAGATTCGTGACATTGTGCAGGAGACAAGAATCAAGACCATCCCCAAGAAAAAGAAATGCAAAAAAGTAAAATGGCTGTTCGAGGAGGCCTTACAAATAGCTGTGAAAAGAAGAGAAGCAAAAAGCAAAGGAGAAAAGGAAAGATATATCCATTTGAATGCAGAGTTCCAAAGAATAGCAAGGACAGATGATAAAGCCTCCCTCCATGACCAATGCAAAGAAATATAGGAAAACAATGGAATGGGAGAGAATAGAGATCTTTTCAAGAAAATTAGAGATATCAAGAGAACATTTCTTGCAAAGATGGGCTCAATAAAGGACAGAAATGGTATGGACCTAACAGAAGCAGAAGATATTAAGAAGAGGTGGCAAGAATACACAGAACTGTACAAAAAAGATCTTCATGACCCAGATAACCACGATGGTGTAATCACTTACCTAGATCCAGACATCCTGGAATGTGAAGTCAAGGGGCCTTAGAAGCATCACTATGAACAGAGCTAGTGGAGGTGCTGGAATTCCAGTTGAGCTATTTCAAATCCTGAAAGGTGATGCTGTGAAAGTGCTGCACTCAATATGCCAGCAAATCTGGAAAACTCAGCAGTGGCCACAGGACTGGAAAAGATCAGTCTTCATTCCAATCCCAAAGAAAGGCAATGCCAAGAAATGCTCAAACTACTGCACAATTGCACTCATCTCACACACTAGTAAAATATTAATAATAAAAAAATTAAATTAAAAAAAAAAGAAAAAAAATTCTCCAAGCTAGGCTTCAGCAATATGAGAACTGTGAAATTCCAGATGTTCAAGCTGGTTTTAAAAAAGGCAGAGGAACCAGAGATCAAATTGCCAACATCCACTGGATCGTCAAAAAAGCAAGAAAGTTCCAGAAAAAAACCATCTATTTCTGCTTTATTGACTATGCCAAAGCATTTGACTGTGTGGACCACAGTAAACTGTGGAAAATTCTGAAAGAGATGGGAATACCAGACCACCTAACCTGCCTCTTGAGAAATCTGTATGCAAGTCAGGAAGCAACAGTTAGAACTGGACATGGAACAACAGACTGGTTCCAAATAGGAAAAGGAGTACGTCAAGGCTGTATATTGTCAGCCTGCTTATTTAACTTATATGCAGAGTACATCATGAGAAATGCTGGGCTGGAAGAAGCACAAGCTGGGATCAAGATTGCTGGGAGAAATATCAATAATCTCAGATATGCAGATGACACCACCCCTATGGCAGAAAATGAAGAACTAAAGAGCCTGTTGGTGAAAGTGAAAGAGGAGAGTGAAAAAGTTGGCTTAAAGCTCAACATTCAAAACACTAAGATAATGCCATCTGGTCCCATCACTTCATGGGAATAGATGAGGAAAGAGTGGAAACAGTGGCTGGCTTTATTTTTCTGGGCTCCAAAATTACTGCAGACAGTGATTGTAGCCATGAAATTAAAAGCTTACTCCTTGGAAGGAAAGTTAGGACCAATCTAGATAGCATATTAAAAAGTAGAGACATTACTTTGTCAACAAAGATGCGTCTAGTCAAGGCTATGGTTTTTCTAGTGGTCATGTATGGATGTGAGAGTTGGACAATAAGGAAAACTGATCACAGAAGAATTGATGCTTTTGAACCGCGGTGTTGGAGAAGACTCTTGCGAGTCCCTTGGACTGCAAGGAGATCCAACCAGTCCATCCTAAATGAGGTCAGTCCTAGGTGTTCACTGGAAGGACTGATGCTGAAACTGAAACTCCAATACTTTGGCCACCTGATGTGAAGAACTGACTTATTTGAGTCAGTTCTAACGAGGTGGATGAAACTGGAGCCTATTTTATAGAGTGATGTAAGTCAGAACGAAAAAGACAAATACTGTATATGTATGTGAGCATATGGAGTTTAGAAAGACGGTAACTGATTTTCCTGAAGGACAGCAAAAGACAGACATAAAGAACAGACTTTTGGACTCAATGTGAGTTCATGAGAGTGGGATAACTTGAGAAAATAGCATTGAAACATATACAATACCATATATAAAATAGATAATACAGGGCATGAAACGGAGCACCTAAAGCCAGTGCTCTTTGGTGACCCAGAGGGATGGGATGGGGAGGAAGGTGGGTGGGGGTCTCAGGATAAGGGGCGCACATATACCTGTGGCTGATTCATATTGATGTATGGCAAAAAACCATCAGGACATTAAGTAATTATCTTCCAATTAAAATAAATAAATTAAATAGTTAAAAATAATAGTCAAGGATGGGCTACACACTGATCAAACTACATTTCTCTTGGCTGGTGAAGCACCATACTGAGAGATCTCCCCTGAGCCCAAAATTTTTCCAGTGGGAAAAGAGAGCTTTGAGTGATATCTAACCCCACCTAGAATTGTGGGTCACAGTGGGAGTCCTGATTCTGGTTTCATCCCCAGAGATCACAGGGGAACCTTTGGGACTCACCCGCTAGGAATCTGATTATGACAGAAGGAAGGAGGGTCTTCTAAAAGTCAGCATGTGAATCTTGACAGACTGAGTTCCTATTTGCAAAGGCCAAGTGATAGCATATACCAGAAAATTTGTTCATCTACACAGTAAAGTTGATGGTTAAATCTGACCAGGATACTCAGCAGGTACAAGTCTGCCTGATTTGGGTTCTCAGAAATGCAGAGTATGAAAGGCTTGGAACCTGGTATGCCTACGCACAGGCAGAAAAACTAACTCAAAGCTTCACCCATTGTAGAGCAAGCTTGATTCCTGATCTCCTCTGGCCAGAAAGACTGTTTGGGAATTTTTGGGAGTTTTTTTAAAGTGGTCTTCCTTGTCCTGCCCAGGAGAGCGAAGTAGCAACCATTCTCACTGCAGAATGTGGCTTGTGAACCCATCTGACAGGGGCTGGGTGAATACCTGAAAACTCTAACCCAGCATCACTTAAGTCAAGAGATGGGTCGGCAGAGCTTTACTAGAACACATGCAGAGTTTCTTAGCCCACCCAGTAGCCCTGCTTACAGTGACACTTGAATAGAGAGTCAAGTTCATGGCTGTAACCTACTGAAGAGCAAAACTGATGGCCTCTCCTGACCAGACTATTCAGTAAGCACTCTTGCCCAATTCAGGTCTCCAAACAATCATCTGTGAAGGCCCTTCACCTGTCCTCCTGCTCTGTCATGGCAGGGAAGCTAATCTATAGCCCATGTACTGCTAAGTAGAGTCCAAAGTCCTGACAATCTAGTAAGCCTGGTCAGGGAGGCCAGTCAATGTTGGAACACTGCTCTCCCCTCACTTGGGCATGAAATCAAGTCAGCAATCCTATCCAATTGTTCTCATTCTGAGGCAGACCCACTCGTCCCAAATCATAGAGCTTGAATATCCTGCCAAAGATGTTACCAGCAGACAAGTATAGAAATCCAAACTGAGTAGACTGGGGAAGGACTGTCTCTGTCAAAGCAATAAAGTACGGAAGACTTTTCACTCAGATGTGTAGATAGAAGTCTAAGGAATGATGTGTCATAAAAAATTCACACAAACATGACACAACCAAAGGTAACTAATAAAGCTACAGTAATTGAGGCAAAAGAAACAAAGTTCTAGGAACAGTCAGAACAAGGATTCAAAATATTTCTCTTACAGAAGTTTAGTGAACTATAAGGTCACACGAACAACAGAACAAAATTAGAAACACAGTGCATAAACAAAATGAAAAGTTAAAAAAATAAATAAAAATGATAAAAAAAGGAAATGGAGAGATGAAAGATATAATAAACAAATAGAAAAATTCATTATAGCGCTTCTAAAGCAGACTCAAACATGCAGAAGAAATAATCAGTGAACTAGATTATAGGACATTTGAAATTATTCAGTCAGAGGAGCAAAGAGAAAAAAGAAAGCCTATAGAACTGATGGTACATAAATTTGAAAATTGCATTATAGGAATTCCAGAAGGAAAAAAAGAAAAAGAAAATGAAAAGGACAGGAAATACATTTAAAGTAATAATGTTTGAAAAGTTCCCACACCTGGGAGAGAAATATACATTCAGACCCAAGAAACCCCAAAGTGCCCAAGTAGGTTGAACAAGTAGGGTTCACCAAGACACACTATGAATAAATTTTCAGAATCAAGGACAAAGAATTATGGAAGCAGCAAGAGAAAAGAGAAGTTATATAGAAAGGAACCTACTTAAAACTATCAATGGACTTCTCAACAGGAATTTTTTAGGCCAGGAGAAAATGGGATGACATATTCAAAATATTGAAAGAATAAATAGGATATTATACTAAGCAAAGCTGTCTTTTAAGAAATAAAAAAAGATGAAGATTGAGGGAATTCATTGCTGTTTCTTATAGTAAATACTAAAGGGAGTTCTTTGAGTAGAAATAAAAGGATGCTAATCAACATCATAACAACATAAGAAGGTAGTCCAAGACTCACTGGTAATAGCAAATATACAGTCAAAATTAGATTCTGTAATGTTATATTGGTAGTGTATAATGTACTTACAAGTCTAATTTAAAAGTTAAAAAAAAAATTGGTGAGGGAAAGATTAAGCCTGTGCAGTAGGATAACCTTCCACAGCAAACACATAAAAAATATATCTGTATATAAGGCAATTATCACTGGAAGTGAACTGAAGCCTGTCAGAAAGACTCATATGCAACTTCTGCAAAGAAAGATCCACTTGGAGTTGGGTAGAAAGGTCAATCAGGTCAGGCTCTTTAGAGAGGACATAGAAGAGGAGGTGACATTACTAGATTAGAGAGCCTCAAACTACATATTGAGAACCCAAGTCTTGGGATCTGACATCAGGGAGATGAGTTCCCTTAGCTGATTTGAGACCAGTGAGGCTTAAAGGAGAAAAGAGAAATGTAAACTGGACTGTGCTAGTGAAGAATGTACATATGCTAGCTTACTCCTAGGAGCAAGGCAGAGGAAAACAATTGCAACTGCCTGGGGTTCTGTCTGGTTTTCCACAAGTATTCAATCATTTGCCCCAATGCATGCCAAGTGCTTGCTTTAGCCCTTCTAGCTCTGGCACAACTCCCCACCGGGATAAATGCTGATGTTTACTAGAAGAGTGCACACTTAGAGGGCACTGACCTGGCTTGGACCCAGCACTGCATCTGATCAAGGTGAGGGCAGCCAATGCTGGTGCTCACAGAGGTGTTTGATTGGGAACTATGAATTCTGACTGGCATTCCAGGACCATATTAGTCCATGTCCTAGCCAGCATCAGGGAAACAATCTGGTACCTCTTGTTTCAGTGATGCTCCTCTGTGAGATGAAGGTGCTGGTTCTGAGATGGAGTACATCACACATTTAGAGGTCATGAAACCAGCCCAGACCCAAATTGCAGGGCTTCTGCTAGAGCACTGTGGAGGCCACAGCTGGTCCCAATAAAATGGTGATTTCCATTGAGCAGGCTGGTAAGCTGGTAAGTCACTTCAGTCGTGTCTGACTCTGTGCGACCCCACAGATGGCAGCACACCAGGCTCCCCATCCCTGGGATTCTCCAGGCAAGAACACTGGAGTGGGTTGCCATTTCCTTCTCCAATGCATGAAAGTGAAAAGTGAAAGTGAAGTCGCTTAGTCGTGTCCGACCCTCAGTGACCCCATGGATTGCAGCCTTCCAGGCTCCTCCGTCCATGGGATTTTCCAGGCAAGAGTACTGGAGTGGGGTGCCATTGCCTTCACCGCCATTGAGCATAGAAGCTCTTAAAATGGCTCTAGGCCTTCAATCTCCAGCCCCTCCTCCAACCAAAGTGATATTTGCAACAACTTCTGGGAGAAACCGTGATACATGTTCACTTCAGATCCAGCTCTCCCACAAATGCTACTGGACCCATATAGACTGCACAGTGATGCTCCTATGTAAGGACACTCCTACATAAAGACAGGATAGGCAACTATTTCACTTAATTTCATAGAGACAGAGGAAGTTAAAACAATGAAAAGAGAGGAATTTGTTTCCAATGAAAGAAAAGTAGAAAGAAAATTCTCTGAAAATAACTACAGAAACAGATAAATAATTAACCAGATAAATAGTTGAAAGAAATAGAAATAAGAATGATTACTAAACTAGGAGAAGAACAGAGAAACACTGAAATTTAGCAAGTATTGGAATAGGTAAAAAAGAATGACTCAGAGATGAAGAATGCAATTGAAATGAAAAACACACTTGAGGAATGAACAGCATACTAGGTAATACAGAAGGATACATAAGTGACCTGGAAGATAAAATAACAGAAGTCACACAATCAGAAAAGGATAAAGAAAAAATTAAAATTGAGAACAGTTCAAAAGAAAAGTCCTTTGGCACAACTTCACACTTACTAACATTATTAACATTATAGGGATTAAGAAAAAGAAAGCGGACAAAATGTATTTGAAGAATTTATGACTGAAAACTTCCTAACCCTGAAGAAAGAAATAGATATCCAGATCAGAAAGCAGAAAGAGTCCAAAATAAAATGAACCCAAAGAGATATACACCAAGACATATAATAATTAAGATATTGAAAGTTAAACATAAAGAAAGCATTCTAATGTCAAGAAGCATGAAAGAGAGTCACATATAGGAAAAGCAACATAAGGTTATCAGCTCATTGCAGGCCAAAATGGAGTAGCAAGATAAATCCAATGTGCTTAAAGGGGAAAATCTACAACCTAGGTTTTCCACCCAATGAAGTTATTGTTCAGAGTTGAAGGAAAGATAAAATTCTCAGAAAGGCAAACACTAGACACATCAGTAACAAAGAATTTCTACAGGAATTGTAAAAGGAACTGCTCTAAGAGAAAAAGAAAAGACTATAAGAAGTAGGAAACAATACTACCTAGAAAGTATATTAAAAAGCAGAGACATTACTTTGCTGACAAAGTGCATATAGTCAATGCTATGATTTTTCCAATAGTCCTGTATGGATATAAGAGTTGGACCATAAAGAAGGCTGAGCACCAAAGAATTTATTCTTTCCAATTTTGGCGCTAGAGAAGACTCTTGAGGGTCACACAGGACACACAGGACTAAACAAAAGGACAGTCTACTAGGGTGGCAGCCCTGGCATTTTCTTGGGGAAGTCTAGCATGTACCAGTCTCCAGTCCTACCATATAGCTTTTGCATCCTGTTGCATCCTTGGAAAAACCTCAGTCAACATTGGGCTCCAGCGAAGTCTCCCCCGACCAAAGAAGTAATCGTTGGCTTGCCCTGGGAAAAACTCTAGTTCATGCCAAGTGTTGGCTACAGCCCTATTGCCAAGATGGTTGCCACTGGTGTGCAATGGAAAAAAAGGTCTGGCCCATGTCCACTCTAGCTCCAACTCCAGCCCAAAATGACAAATGGTTAATCAAAGAAGAAAATATAACATTCATAAATACTTATGCACCCTACAGTGAACACAACTAGAGCAAATATTAACAGACATAAGGGAGAAATTAACAGAAATACAGTAATATTTGTTGTTGTTCTTCAGTCACTCAGTTGTGTCCAATTCTTCGTGGCTCCATGGACTGCAGCACACCAGACTTGCCTGTTCATTAACATCCCCCAAAGCTTGCTCAGACTCATGTTCATTGAGTTGGTACTGCCATCCAACTATCTCAACCTCTGTTGTCCCCTTCTCTTTTGCCTTTAATCTTTCCCAGCATCAATAATATTGGGGGATATTAACACTTCACATCAATGGATATATCATTAAGACAGAAAGTCAGTAAGGAAATATTAGCTTTAAATCTGCAGTCCCCAACATTTTTGGCACCAGGGACCAGTTTTGTGGAAGACAATTTCCCACAGATTAGGAGTAGTGGATGGTTTGGGGATGATTTAAACATATTTTAATAAAGAATCAGTGAGAGCCCTGGGTCTGTATTCCTGCAACTAAAGGGTCCCATTGGGAGTGTATTGCTTATGTCCAGTCTACTCTGTAATCTCATTTTGGTTGCTCTCACTGCATAAAAATCCTTCACAAAGATAGGATGTTGGAAATAGAAGCAGGCTTTTCATTGCTGTTGTGGCAATCTCAGTATATTCCAGCTTGACTTTAATCCAGATCATATGGAAATTTGAAGTTGTCTCAAACATGCTTTTAAGACCACCATCATTTGTGATCTGGGCAGTTGATCCTCTTCTAGCATGGACAAAGTTGATTCATCTTGCTTATTCACAAATGGTCTTGGATCCATTGCTTCCCAGTTTAAGGACTTTTTGTGCCTGAGAAGTAATGCTCAGTCTTTTGAAAGCTGAGATAAGTGATCATGTGTCAGCTGGGAGTAAGAAGGGCCTGGCTTAGTCTCCTTCAAAATCTCTGCTAATCTTTGAAACATGTCAAAAATATTTGTGTTCACTCATTGTCCCATAATTCCAGGTTGGTTTTGAATATAACCACTTTATCTGCCAACTTGAACACATTTATCATTCTCCTTTGAAGTTACAGATTGAGTTCGTTGAGCAGGTTGAATGTATCACACAAGTAAGCAAGTTTGTGATCCATTCTGTGTCACTGAAACTTGCTACCCGTGGTGATTGTTTTTCTAAGACAGATCTCTGGAGTGGCTCTCATTAACTCAAAAACTCTGGCCAGTGATCTACCTTTAGAAGGCCATCTTACTTCTGTGTATAAGAGAAGACATGTATGCCCTGTATCATCTCCTCACAGAGCTGCATGAACAGACATGAGTTAAAGACATGCACTTTAATGAAGCTGATAATTTTAATTACATCCTGGAAAACTTTGATAAGCTCGGGTGACAATTTTTGGCTGGTCAGCATGTCTCTGTGGATGGCATAGTAGGTAGACTCATATTCAGAAGCAATCTCTTTGACCTGAGTAGTATAACCAGAAAGACATCCAGTCATGGCAGCCACTCCATCTGTGCATATACCAACACAAAAAGACCAGTTCAGTTTTCCTGATATGTAATCATTCAAAGACTGGACAATTTCTGTAGCTGCGATGTTGGTTGGCAACAAAGTGCATACAACATATCCTCAAGCACATCCTCCTGGAAAATTAATGGCCCCAAAACAAGCACTGTTGCCCTGTTGCCAATATTGGTAAACTTGCCAATCTGGATTGAGTACCATGGTGATTCATCAATCCTCTCTAACAATTGTGCCTCAGGATCCTCCTATTTCATCAGTTCATCTTGTTACAGTGCTAATTGACATCGGAGCACATGCTATCTTTTGAACTGCAGCCTCTCCCAAAAGTTCATGGTAAATGTCCTTAGCAGCAGGCAAGATCAACTTTTCACCAATAGTAAAGGGCTTCTTAGCTTTAGCAATGCAGTTACACACTAAGAATCGTGCACCCAGTACAGACACATTTGATGAAGAGGTGTCCTTCAATAATTGCTTCTGTTCTTCACGCTCACAGTGTTTTCCTTTTGAAAACTCTAAAGGCTTGTCATTTAATGCAGGGTGCTTGGCCAAGCAGTTTCTAAGGTTTCACCACTTAATTGGATAGCCAGTTATCTCATATTATAAATACAAAGCAGGCTTTGAGAATGTGAATCATCTGTTGAAATGAACCTGTGATTTAAACAGGAGTCCTGGTATTTTCAGTGCAGCCTTTTTTTTTTTTTTTTCTTTTTTTTGGCAGTGTTAGAGTCTTCTGCTGTCTCATCACTGGGTCTTTCCCTCTTTTCAAATAAGCTCTCAAGCAATCTTTTTAATTAATTAATTATTTATTTTACTTTACAATATTGTATTGGTTTTGCCATTTACTCATTTTGAATACGGTCATGTTGTGGGTTTACCAAAACTGTGGCTGAGATGATTGTGCCATGTGGGAAAGAGGCATGGATGGAAGTGGTAAATAAAATAATGGGTAGGCCATGCATGGACTAAAATAAGTGTTGGTTTCTGACTTAAAGCCTGACATTAGAGGCAACTCTACAATTGAAGTACATCAACTCACTTGCCTATATAAAGCCTGCCACCAGATGCAGCTTAATTTTCACTTGCCACTCAATGATAGTGATTTGATATGAGTCGGCAAGCAATTGATTTATTATGGTTTCTGTGCTGTCAAGCCAGTCTGCTAAAGATAATCTGTATTTGCAGCCACTCCCCAACACTCACATCATTGCCTCAGCACCACCTCAGATCATCAGGCGTTAGATTCTCATAAGAAGTGTGAGACCTAAATCCCTCACATACACAGTTTATAGTAGGTTTCATATTCCTTTGAGAATCTAATGTTGCCGCTGATCTGACAGGAGGCAGAGCTCAACAGTAATGTGACCAATGGAGAGTGGTTGTAAATACAGATGAAGCTTCAATCACTTATCCACCACTCACTTCCTGCTGAGTGGCCTGGTTCCTAACAGGCCATGGACTAGTACTGATCAGTGGCCCAGGGGTTAGGGCCCCCTGCCTTAAATGACAATTTATCCAAGGATCCTATTAGATATATATTGAAAATTCCATCAATTAGTAGCAGAATACACATTCTTCTAAAGTGCACATGGAACATTTGCCAGGGTAGTTCACATGCTATCCCTTGTTGCTGTTTAGTCTCCCAGCCATGCTGACTCTTTGTGACCCCATGGACTGCAGCATGCCAGGACTCCCCATCCCTTGTCATCTCTCAGAGTTTGCCCAAGTTCATGTTTGTTGCATCTGTGATGCTACCCCTTAAAACAAGTCAAATAATTTTAAGAAGATGGAAGTCATATCAAGCACATTTTCTGACCACAATGGTATGAAACTAGAAATCAATTACTGGAAAAAAAAATGAAAAAAGACATGAACAAGAGGAGATTAAGCAGCATGTTGCTTAACAATAAATGGGCAGTGAGAGAAAATTTTAAAAATACCTTTAGAATGAAAAAAAAAAAGTTGAGATGAGGGGCTTTCCTGGTGCTTCAGTGGTAAACAATCTGCCTGCCAATGCATGAGACACAGGTTATATTCCTGGTCCTGAAAGATTCCCCGTGCCACAGGGCAACTGAGCCTATGCATCACAATTACTGTGCCTGTGTGTTTGAGCCCAGGAACTCCAACTAAGCCCACAGACTGCAACTATTGAAGCCTGCATGCTCTAGCACCTGTGCTCCACAACAGGAGAAGCCATGGCAATAAGTCCATGTGCTACAATTAGAGGGTAACGCCCTGCTTACCGCAACTAGAGAAAAGCCCATGCAGCAACAAAGACCCAGCACAGTCATAAATAATTGAATAAAAATATGATGAAAGAAAGTGAAAATGTTAGTTGCTCAGTTGTTTCTGACTCTTTGCAATCCCATGGACTGTAAACCGCCAGGCTCCTCTGTTCCTGGAATTCTCCAGGCCGGAATACTGGAGTGGGTAGCCATTCTCTTCTCCAAGGGATCTTCCCAACCCAGGATTGAACCCAGGTCTTCTGCATTGAAGAATTCTTTACTATCTGAGTCACCAGAATGAAAACACAACTTTCCAAAATCTGTGAGATGCAGAAAAAGCATTTTTAGAGGGAAGTTCATAGTGATGCAAACTTACCTCAGGAAAGAGGAAAAACCTCAAGTAAACAGCTTAACATTACATCTAAATAGAACTGAAAAAAAAATAAACAAGCCCTTTTGGTAGAAGGAAAGAAATCATAAACATCAGAGGATAAAGAAATAGAATAGATATTAAAAAAAAAAAACCCTGAGACTATCAGTTATACTGAGATGATTCTGATATTAGAGATAAACAGTCATAATAAACTACTACAAACAATTACATAACAAATCAGATAATCTAGAGAAAGTGGTCAAATTAGTAGAAACTCATAATCTTTTAAGATTGAATCAGCAAGATGTAGAAAATTTGAGCAGGCTTATTTAGAGTAATGAAGTTATATCTGTAGTTAAAAATATCTCCCAACAAACAAAAGTCCAAGACCATAGAGCTTTACAGGTGCATTCTACCAAATATTTACAGAAGAGTTAATATAGCTTTTATTCTCAAACTATTAAAAAAACTGAAGAGAAAGAAATACTTCCAAGCCAGACAAAACCACTACAAAATTAATAATAAAACTTATAGGCCAATATTCATGATGAACATAGGTGTAAAAATCCTCAAGAAAATATTAGCAAACTGAATCTAAGGGTACCTTTAAAAGATCTTACACCATGATCAAGTAGGATTTATCCTAGGGATTAAAGGATGGTTCACCATTTGCAAATCAATGAATGTGACATACCATAAACAAAATAACAAAACAAAGGATAAAAAAAATCACATGATCATCTTAATGATGAAGGAATGGTATTGCAAATAATTCATCATAAGTTTATGATAAAAGCCCTCAGCAAAGTGGGTATAAAAGAAATATAACTCAACATAATAAAGGTCATATATGACAAAATCACAGCTAATATCACACTTAGTAAGGAAAAGAGGAACATATTTCCTCTAAAATCAAGAACAAGATAAGGTTGTCCCTTCTTGCCACCTTCATTAAAAGTGTTATTGGAAGACCTAACCACAACAATCAGAGAAGAAAATGAGACAAAATTAATCTAAATTAGAAAGGAAGAAGTAAAACTATCATTCTTTGCAAATGACATGATTCTATATATAGATATCCCAAGGATTCCACTAAAAGGTTATCAGAAGTAACAAATAATCTCATTAAAGTTTCAGGATACAAAATTAATATAAAAATTATGTTGTGTTTCTATACACTAAAAACAAACTATCACAAAGATAATTAAGAAAAAATCTCATTTAAAATTGCGTCATTCTGACTGGTGTGAAGTGGTACCTCATTGTGGTTTTGATTTGCATTTCTCTAATAATGAGTGATGTTGAGCATCTTTTCATGTGTTTGTTAGCCATCCGTATGTCTTCTTTGGAGAAATGTCTATTTAGTTCTTTGGCCCATTTTTTGATTGGGTCGTTTATTTTTTCTGGAATTGAGCTGCATAAATTGCTTATATATTTTTGAGATTAGTTGTTCGTCAGTTGCTTCATTTGCTATTATTTTCTCCCATTCAGAAGGCTGTCTTTTCACCTTGCTTATATTTTCTTATGTTGTGCAGAAGCTTTTAATTTTAATTAGATCCCATTTGTTTATTTTTGCTTTTATTTCCAGATCACACCAGTCAGAATGGCTGTGATCCAAAAACCTGCAAGCAATAAATGCTGGAGAGGGTGTGGAGAAAAGGGAACCCTCCTACACTGTTGGTGGGAATGCAAACTAGTACAGCCACTATGGAGAACAGTGTGGAGATTGCTTAAAAAATTGCAAATAGAACTACCTTATGACCCAGCAATCCCACCGCTGGGCATACACATTGAGGAAACCAGAATTGAAAGAGACACATGTACCCCAATGTTCATCGCAGCACTGTTTATACTAGCCAGGACATGGAAACAACCTAGATGTCCATCAGCAGATGAATGGATAAGAAAGCTGTGGTACTTATACACAATGGAGTATTACTCAGCCGTTAAAAAGAATTCATTTGAATCAGTTCTGATGAGGTGGATGAAACTGGAGCCGATTATACAGAGTGAAGTAAGCCAGAAAGAAAAACAGCAATACATTATACTAACACATATATATGGAATTTAGAAAGATGGCAAAGACGACCCTGTATGCAAGACAGGAAAAAAGACACAGATGTGTATAACGGACTTTTGGACTCAGAGGGAGAGGGCGGGATGATTAGGGAGAATGGCATTCTAACATGTATACTATCATGTAAGAATTGAATTGCCAGTCTATGTCTGACGCAGGATACAGCATGCTTGGGGCTGGTGCATGGGGATGGCCCAGAGAGATGTTATGGGGAGGGGAGGTGGGAGGGGGATTCATGTTTGGGAACGCATGTAAGAATTAAAGATTTTAAAATTAAAAAAAATAAAAAAAAATAAAATTGCATCAAAAGAGCAAAATACCTACAAATAAAATTAACAAAGGGAATGGCAATCAACTCCAGTAATCTTGCCTGGATAATCCTTGGAAAGAGGAGTCTCCTGGGCTGCAGTCCATGGGGTCACAAAGAGTCAAACACAAATGAGTGACTAACACACACAAAGCTAAACAAGAAGGTAAAACACCTGTGCTCTGAATAGTATATATTTATGAAAGTCACTGAATTGATACAAATAAATGGAAAAAATATACTGTGCTCATGAATTGGAAGGATATTTTAAAATGATCATACTACTCAAGGCAATCTACAGATTCAGTGAAATTCCTATCAAAATAATAATGTCTTTTTTACACAGAACTAAAACAAACAACTTTAAAATTTGTGTGAAAACACAAGACCCTCAATATCTGAAATAATTTTGAGAAAGAAGAATAAAGCTGGAGGTATTACATGGCCTGATTCAAATTATACTATAAAATTATAATAATTACAGCAATATGATATTGGCACAAAAATAAATACATAGATCAAGGGAACAGAATAGAGAACTCAGAAATAAACCCACACTTATATGGTCAGTCTATGATAAAGGAGGCAAGAATATGCGATGGGGTAAAGACAATCTCTTCAGTAAACAGTGTTGGGAAAACTGGACAGCTACACATGACTCAATGAAACTCAATCAATTTATCACACCAAGTACAAGGGCAAGACAAGCAAACACATACTTATAAGATCACATCAAATTAAAAAAACTCTTGCACAGGAAAGGAAATCATCCACAAAATGAAAAGGAACTGAATGGGAGAAAATATTCACAAATAATATTTTATAAGGGGTTCATATCCAAAATATATAAAGAATTCATACATCTCAATATCAATAAACAAAGAATCTGTTTTAAAAATAGGCAGAGAAACTGAGTAGAAGTTTTACCAAAGAAGACATACAGATGGCTACCAGGCACATGTAAAGATGCTCAACATCACTAATCATCAGGGAAATAAAATAAAAACCGCAGTGAGGTATCCTCACACAGCCCTGAATACTTATTACCAAAAAGACAAGAAAAGTGTTGGTGTGGAGACATGGGATGAAAAAGCAGCTTTTGCTCTCATTATATGTGGTGCTTAATTGTCCAGCTTTTTATTTTGATCTGTTAAATGGGAATAATCATATTTCATACCACAGAAGCATATGTAAGATGCACTTTTTTTAAAAAAAAGTAAAGTGCTTACAAAAATCTGACATATTTAACACAGAAGGAAATATAATTGCTATTATTATATTTTGATCTCACTTTCAGAGAGCTATTTCCAGTTTGATTATTTGCAAGGATGACAGCAGTACTTTTTTCCCCTGAAAATACTAAATACATTTGTCAACAAATTGAAATGTGATTCATTAAAAATGGACTTAAGAGAATATTTGGACCTGTGAATATTTCTGTTGTGCTACATACGTATCATCAAACGCACATAATGAGTTTTTTCTTTTATTATTTGACATACAAAATATGACATAAAATTGATAAAACTGTGTTGACACATTTTTAATAATCAGAAGTTCCTTGTTTGTTTATATTTGAAGTCTGTTTGAGATTTTATCTAATTGTGGCACTACTCTGACAAGGTGTTGTCATTATGAATCTCTGTCTCTTCTGCTCTAAAACGAGAGTAATGCATAGTCATATCATGAGTATTTATGATGATTATATAAAATAACATATTTAAATCAAAAGTCATGTATGAGGCATCACACATGGACATTTTCATTAGGAGGATATTTAAAAACTCAGTAACAGTGGTTGCCTTTAAGTAAAGGACCTGGGTAGCTGGAAAACAACTTAGGTAGAAAGAATTCTTTTCTACTTCTAAATTTTGGAGAACAGTGTGGAGATTCCTTAAAAAAATTGCAAATAGAACTACCTTATGACCCAGCAATCCCACTGCTGGGCATACACACTGAGGAAACCAGAATTGAAAGAGACACATGTACCCCAATGTTCATCGCAGCACTGTTTATAATAGCCAGGACATGGAAACAACCTAGATGTCCATCAGCAGATGAATGGATAAGAAAGCTGTGGTACATATACACAATGGAGTATTACTCAGCCATTAAAAAGAATTCATTTGAATCAGTTCTGATGAGATGGATGAAACTGGAGCCGATTATACAGAGTGAAGTAAGCCAGAAAGAAAAACACCAATACAGTATACTAACACATATATATGGAATTTAGGAAGATGGCAATGACGACCCTGTATGCAAGACAGGGAAAGAGACACAGATGTGTATAACGGACCTTTGGACTCAGAGGGAGAGGGAGAGGGTGGGATGATTTGGGAGAATGACATTCTAACATGTATACTATCATGTAAGAATTGAATCGCCAGTCTATGTCTGACGCAGGATGCAGCATGCTTGGGGCTGGTGCATGGGGATGACCCAGAGAGATGTTATGGGGAGGGAAGTGGGAGGGGGGTTCATGTTTGGGAACGCATGTAAGAATTAAAGATATTAAAATTTAAAAAATAAAAAACCGAAAAAAAAATTAAAAAAAATAAAATTAAAAAAAATTTAAGCTTATCTTTCACTTTTATTTAGTTTCATTGAAATATAGTTGACATATACCTATGTGTGTGTATATATATGTATATATATATGTGTGTGTGTGTGTGTGTACATATATCAGATTAAGGTGTACAGCAAAATGGATTGACATATATATTTTGAAATTATTACTGCTATAAGTTTAGTTAGCATACAGTATTTCATAAAATACAAAGAAACAGCATAAAGAGATTTTTTTCCCTTTGGGATGAGGACTCAGGATTTATTTTCTTAACAATATTTGTATATATCACATAGTGTTAACTATAGTCATCATGCTGTGCATTACACCCCTAGTACTGATAAATGGAAATTTCTACCTTTCCTTGAATTTCCCTTGTTCCTAACCCCTGCTGATGGTAACCACAAATTTGTTCTTTTCCTATTTCTTTTCTTTTTTTTTTAAATTTTCTCTTTCAGATTTTACATATAAGGGAAATTACATGGCATTTGTCTGCCTCTCTCTGAGTTACATCATTTAGTGTAATACCCTCCAAGTTCATACATTTTGTCACAAATGGCAAGATTTCAGCCTTTTTCATTCCCTTTTAATGGCTGATTAACTTTATTTTATATATATATATGTATATATGTATATATATATACACACATAACATCTTCTTTGTTCATTCATCTATTAAATGGACACTTAGGTTGCTTCCACATCTAGGCTACTGTAGGTAATGCTGCAATGAACACTAGGATGCATATACCATTTTGAATTTGTGATTTTGTTTTCTTCATATAAATGTCCAAAAGTAGAATTGTTGGATTATGTGGTAGTTCTGTTTTAATTTTTTGAAGAACTTCTATACTTTATCCCACTGTGGCTGTACCAATTTATATCCTATGAAAAGTGCACGAGGGTTTCCATTTCCTTTCATTCATTTATTCATCTTAAATGACAACGACCTTCAACGTTAAACTCATTCTAATGACAAGACTTTAATATTTGCTTTGTATGAAATTCTCTTTCTCAGATATCCACTTGGTTGATTTTATCTTCCTTGACAGTCCTTAAAAGCAGTACTTGAATCATGCCTTCCATTATTCTATTCATCACTATCTGACTCTATAATATACATATTTGCTTATCTTTATATTATTTACTTTTACCACAAGAATATGAGCTTCACATGGATATGGGCTTGCTTATTTGTTCATAGCTATGTAACCAGAGCCTTGAATTATGTGTGACATATTGCATATGATCATAAATATGCATGAATAAGTGATTTAATGAATAATATCATATCACAATATGTGGTATTTATGTTTGTCATTAGATATTATTTTCAAATATTCTTTAATTGTGATAAGTTGTCTCCTGTTTATGAAAATTTAATATATTCCTTGCTTTGATTTCAAATATTTTGACATTTCAATTAATGGTATAATGAACATCTTTGTACATGAACATTGTTGCCTAATTCTGATTGCTTCCTGAGGATAAAATCTAGAATAGAATTCCTTGATCAAATAATTAACATTCCATAACTTCTTAAATATTTTGACACAGCAGGAAATTCATTGGCAAGAGCTAGTCCAATACCTTGTTGCTAATATGGATACAAGAGATATTTAATTGAATGTGTAGGTTTCTGAGGAAAAAAATAGGATGAGATGCAGAAGGAGCTCAGAGAAACTTGGTGGTCTAGGGTAGGTTTCTAGGGTAGGAAGAAAGACACAACCTCTTTATTCCCACTTAGCTAAGCCTTTTTGATATTTCTTGCAAACTCAGTTTCAGTTCAGTTCAGTTCAGTTGCTCAGTAGTGTCCGACTCTTTGGATCCCATGAACTGCAGCACGCCAGGCCTCCCTGTCCATCACCAACTCACGGACTATACCCAAACTCATGTCCATTGAGTCGTTGATGCCATCCAACCATCTCATCTTATCGTCCCTTTTTCCTCCTGCCTTCAATCCTTCCCAGCATCAGGGTCTTTTCCAATGGGTCATTCAGTTCTTTGCATGAGGTGGCGAAAGTATTGGACTTTCAGCTTTAGCATCAGTCCTTCCAATGAACACCCAGGACTGGTCTCCTTTAGGATGGACTGGTTGGATCTCCTTGCAGTCCAAGGGACTCTCAAAAGTCTTCTCCAACACCACAGTTCAAAAGCATTAATTCTTCAGTGCTCAGCTTTCTTTATAGTCCAAAGTCAGTTTAGTGGTGTTGAATTCTTTGGGCTTTTCCTTTTCTGTAGAACTCTCTCTCTCTCAAAAATAGTGCATTCTTGGTTGTAGATTTTCCCCCATCAGTTTAAATATATTGTGACATTCCTTTGTGGTCTGCAAAGTTTCTGCTAAAAAACATACTCATCGTCTTAGAAATTGCCTCCCTTGTGGCTCTTATGGTAAAGAACCCTGCTGCAATGTGGGCCTCCTTGGTAAAGAATCTGCCTGCAGTGCAGGAGATGCAAGTTCAATCCCTGGATTGGGATGATCCCCTGGAGGAGTGCATGGCAACCTACTCCAGTATTCTTGCCTGAAAAATTCCATGTAGAGATGAGCCTGGTAGGCTTCCGTTCATGGTGTCACAAAGAGTCGGACAGGGCTGAAGTGACGTAGCATGTACAGGGTTCTCTAGAGTATGTATTTTTACACAGAAGTTAAAACATATGAATTTAATCAGCTATCAACTACACAATTATGCAGAGGGAAAGATTATTACTATTGTAGATAGGTGTGTCAAAAACACAAGAAGATTATAATAGTTTAAGATAGGTTTGGGATAGCCCTTGGCTATTTGTGCAGAAGCCAATGACTGCCTGAATAGACAACAGAACGGAAAGCCCAATAAACAAAAATGATACTTCACTTTAGATGATTGAACAATTAAGATTAATACTAACCTAAAGGGGTTTCTTGATTGTGCTATTTAGCTTACCATATGTAGACTAAATTGCTACCAAAAGGCCCATTATTCAGCATAAGGAAATTACAAACTAAAATTATGTTTTTGTGAACTCTTCCTTATTTCGTGAATATAGGAGTATTTAATTCTCCCTTCTATTATTAATACATAGATATTAAGAATTTAAACCTTTTCTCTGCTTTCCAAAGCTAATTTCAAATTCCCTTAATCATGCTAGCAAATTAATCAGCACTACGTGCTCCATTTGTTAAACACCTATTAATAATAAGTGCAAGAATGTGCTTGATGTCATCTGTGTTAGAGTAAGTTGTCATTCCTGTCCTTAGAAGATTTTAATCTCTTTGTGAAGAAGGTATATAATTTCAGAAAGTAACCAAGTACATGTTTAAGAAAAGAGAGAGCATTGAAGTAAAGAATATCAGCATCCTTACAATAAAGACAGACATATGACCTGAATTTGAAATGGAGAGGATAGCTTAATTTTAACTTCCATGTAAGACTCCATGGGGAAGGTGGAACAAGCAGGATTTAGGATATACAATTCTCAGGAGAAATATCTACTGAAAGATGTAATAAGAATGCAAAAGACAAGAAGTAGGAAAGAACAATGCCCACCTCATGGGGGCAGACATGGATGGTAAGTTGAATGGTAAGTGTGGACAACCAAAAGTAGAGGGCATTGGAAGATAAGATAGAAAACATACGGAATATGGGCTCAGATAACTCATAGAAAACTGAAAGCGTGACTTTGATTTCTAAAACGGTTTTGACAAATCAGGATGCATGTGATATTTTAATAGTGATGCAGATGTCTTCATAGACAACTGTAAAGGCAGGGGTCGATCCATAAATGAAGTTAATTGACACTAAATGATTTCTTTCACCATACACCAGAAGGTTCATAAAATGTTTAGCCATTTAGCTCATGACTGCATTCAAAGCACAGTTAGGATGAGGGGACTGTACAAGCAGTAAGACAGACCCAGCATAATTCAATAGGGTAACAATATTTTATAAACTCCAAGGTTGTGATTCTTAATCCTGCTCTTACAGTTAACACAGCATGTGGCATTTTTGCATTAATTTCTCTGGTTATAAAATAGCTGTTTCTCACGACTCTCTAGGGGATACTACAAAATCAATTAAATAATGACAGGTAAGTACTCTGAGCTTCTTAGAGAGAAAACTAAATCTCATAATTGCCTTCTCCAGATACCTTCATTTTACTTTACAGAGTGAACTGGAGTACGTATAAGGGATGGATTAATCTTATCTTTCTTCATTCTCCCTTTATTTTTTCTTAAGAAATTTTACAAAAAGGGAATTGTTACAGAAATTCAGGATACAAAATTTTTGTTCATAGATGATAAACATTTGTCATATATTAATAAAATCATTCCTATGATACATTTAAAAATTGAGGCATAAGTCTTTATAATCAAAACATGAACATATAATATACCTGAAGTATGCTTTTATGTTATATCCACTATTAGAATAATTTATACATGGTCTTTTAATTTTCCAAAAAAAGACAATAGATTTTCACTGATTCACCTATATTTTTTGTTTCAGATTCAACTTTTCTCCACAGCTCACATTTTTAAAAATTTGGTTAAATTTAAATGTACTGTCCTTGGACATAGAACATTTCTCAGTGTAGCACTAACAAGTTTACTGTATCTGTTAAGGCTATTTTGAGCACATGCAATAGAAAGCAGTAGACCTTGGCCTACTTAATTAAGTACAAGGAAATTTATTATGAGTTTGCATGGTGCTCAAAAGGCAATGAAAAAGCAGGGAATCAAAACCTCTGCAAAGGCAGGTACTAAAACAGCTTTAGGGACAAGGAACGTGCTTTAACCAAAGCATTGCCATCAGGTTGCCTCCTCTCTCCTGAGATCCCAGCCTGAATCTCTCTGTCTATGATCAACATTTCTGGCTGGGAGTAAATCTGACTGCCCACTTTGAATCTAGCTCCAATGGTTTGACTCTGTCATGTGCAGGGGGCAAGCCCAGGTGTTTGGGACCACATCCATAGTGGGAAGATTTTTTAGGAGCCCAGGATCCATCACTCTAGTTCTTATGATCAAAGTAATTTTTGGCTCTGTTATTATATATAAACTCTACTCCAGTTTATGCTAAAGGGGATTTGAGTAAAATACCTTTAATAACAGCATTATTGGATACATAAGAGAGGGCAACTGCAAATAAATTTTGTCAGAAGTTAAGCCAATCTATACAAAAGTCACTTAAATTTATTGAATGGTTGATGCTCTTTAAAAATGATTGAAAGTGGAATATTATAGAAAGTAAAAGGCAAGAGTGGATATGTAAACTGTGTTTCAATTAAAAAACAAGAAATAGAGAAATAAAGAAAACACTGTTATAGGAGCTAAATTCCAATGCATCATGTAAAGTAACTGAAAAGGTACCCAGTAGATATACTAGTTCAGTTCAATTGCTCAGTCATGTCCGACTCTTTGTGACCCCATGGACTGCAGTGCCCCTGGCTTCTCTGTCCATCACCAGCACCTGGAGCTTGCTCAAAGTCATGTCCAATGAGTCAGTGATGCCATCCAACCATCTCATCCTATGTCATCCCCTCCTCCTCGTGTATTCAATCTTTTCCAGCATCAGGGTCTTTTTCAACGAGTCAGTTCTTCACATCAGGTGGCCAGAGTATTGGAGTTTCACCTTCAGCATCAGTTCTTCCAATGAATATTCAGGACTGATTTCCTTTAGGATGGACTGGTTGCATCTCCTTGCAGTCCAAGAGAATCTCAAGAGTCTTCTCCAAAATCACAGTTCAAAAGCATCAATTCTTCAGTGTTCAGCTTTCTTTATAATCCAACTGTCACATCCATACTTGATTACTGGAAAAACCATAGCCTTGACTAGATGAACCTTTGTTGGCAAAGATATAGTAAGGGCCTTATACATGGACATAAAAATACTGAGAACACATAATATAAAATATGAAAGAGACACTTAAGTATGTCAGCTAATATCACCTCATATGTATTATAGAAACTTTCTAAGGAAGGAGCCTAGAACTGGAATGCTTAGATTGTTTTCTTAATAAAAAGAGATGGAGTAAACATATGGAGGAGTATTTCTTTATGCCAAGGAGGTGTGCAGCTGGATGGGAATCCATGAATCTGAGGCTGGATCTCAGGATAGAACATTTGAATAAATGGAAAGATGATCATAACTGATGTTGCTGTGGAAGAAGATGAAAGTTCTCAGCCCTGCAAATAGTTCTAAAATATCAGTTGTGAAGCTGTCACAGAAGGAAGATACAGCAATAATGTAGGACTTCAAAT
Organism: Ovis aries; assembly: GCF_016772045.2. Taxonomy (NCBI): domain Eukaryota; kingdom Metazoa; phylum Chordata; class Mammalia; order Artiodactyla; family Bovidae; genus Ovis; species Ovis aries. Next base: position 6,320,565 of record NC_056062.1, read on the forward strand.
GTCTTGACATCTGCTGGAGTCTTATTGTGCTAAAAGCAACAGATCTGATAACTCAGTAGTGGTAGATAATGTGTTATCTTCAATACTGCATCCCCACAAGTCAGTGCTCTTCCACAAGAGCCGTCCTCCAGCCACACTAAGACCTGTGTGTCTCCATCCAGGAGCCCTACTCTCATGTACACAAACCCCTCATCAAGCTACTGTCTTCTTTGTTGGCTTTCACTAGCACCTAGATCTTTCCTAAGAAGTTGGTTGTACTTTCACTTTTTTAAGGGTTTTTATAATGAAGGATGTGGAGGCTACATTCTTTTTGTTTCTAAACCTTTACAACCCAAAGTGTGTATAAATAGGCATGCTCTGCTTTGATGCTTACACCAGGCTTTATGGGGCCTTCTCACCTCTGTCATCTAACCACTTATCAGTAGCCTACACCTAGGACCATCCTCCCCCAAGTCTTTAGTTAACAGTTTTACCCTGTGCCTTAAGCCTCGACATCATTCTGGTCTTTCCATGGGCAATCTTAGAGCATTCTGATTCTCTCTCTCTCTCTCTTTTTTTTTTTTGCCTCCAATTTTCAAGATTTTTTTTTTCCTTTTCCACACCAGTCATTTCTCAACTTTCACAGACTGAAGTGGGTTTTTGTGATAACATTTTTGCTTCTGGAGTCTGATATTCTATTTTCTATTTTTGAAGTTGCTCACTCTAATATCTTTTTTCTGACTATGGTGAGAAAGCCTATGTTTGACTATCTTATTTTTTCCCAGCTTGATCCTGATCCATCTACTCATTCATTCTCCTGTCAGCCATCTTATATCATAAGTCTTCTTTCTTCACAGCTCTCATCTGGCTAGTTAACTAACTGCTTTCTCTGCTCATATTTATGTTGTTGAACAGAGAGGGGAAAAACTCACAATTTGCAATAATTTGTGATTAAAAAACTCAGACTTTCTAATCTTATCTGGTCTCTAAAAACTGCCCAGGTTTCCTATGTATGATGCTAGACAACTCATTCTCAACTCACTATAGGTGCCATATTCAACCTTCATTCATAAAGACATAGAAACACAGCATCCCCTCTACTTCAAAAAGAAAATAGAGGATTAAACTAAGAAGTTCTTAATGTTTCTTGTTCCTTGGATATTTTGAGGAAAGTAGCACAACTTCTTATCAAAAGTGAATTTGAAGTGTAAGAGCTGTTATTGTCATGTAAGAGAAAGCATTGATGTAGATGATTTCAGGGTTGGTTCATCTGCATACTATTGTCATTAGAGAACCATCCAATTTGCACCATGGTGAACAGATTATTCAAGCATGAACCCTTACAATCCCTGACTTCTAGTCTTCATGACTCTATATCATTTCCTTCACTGGGGTTTGGGTAGGACTTGTAACTTGCTCTAAACAATAAAATATGACAAAGGTGACAAGATGCCGCTGCTTTGATTATGGTATATAATGTTGCTCCTGGATGTACTTTGGAAATATTCCTTGTGAGCTTTGGCGAAGTAAGGAGCCATATTGTAGATACTCCCTGTCAGAAAGCTGGGCATGGCCTTTAGGAGTTGATGGGCAACTCTGGCCAACAGGCAGGAAGAAATGATATCCTCAGTCTACAACCACAAGGAAATGAATACAGAGTACAACATGAGTGAGGTTGGCAGCATAATCTGCCCCAGTAGAGTCTCTCAATGAGGACACATGTTGAAACCTTAATTGTTCAAAAAGTCTATCTGGTAGCCTTCAAACAAAAGATGCCATTTCATTTATACTTTGAATGATAGTACTAAAGAAGTTTCGAAGCAATTATCCTGAAGACAGTACCTGCAGTATGATAAGACCTGCATCCAGAAAATAGGAGATGCATGAAAGCTATTTTTCAGGGCGGAAATGAAGAGTATTTGACCAATTATAAGGGAGTAGATAATATATTAAACATCTCCTGTAGTATACATGCAATTTTTTGGTGGTTTGCAAGTACCCTGTTTTTACAGTCCACCATATTATGCAGAGCTGAGTGAATATAGTAGGAGAAAGACAAGTAGGACTGCCCTTCCATGAATGGTCTGGATAGGGATCTGAGCTATCCAGGCCATGTTACAGAAACTGAGTTTGCAACAGGGCACACAGGACTAAACAAAATAATTACTCTGTTACCAAACCAGGAACAATGGCAGTCCAAAGCAGGGACTTGCTGCCTGATTGGACTTTCCAATTTTCTTCCCTTTGAGCCAGCTGAAGCATGGATAGTTCCTTCCCAGAATCACATAGCATTATTGGGTAACTTGTGTGGGTGTGTGTGTGTGTGTGCATGTGTGCATCTGATACCTAGGTAAAAGAGCTGTGAGTCCTCCATTTTGGTACTTTATACTACAATTCACCTGACTAAAATAGTTACAATGAAGAGTGCCCCTCACTACCCTACTCTAGCATGTTGCACATGGATTTTAGTATATATCCTTGCTACCCCCTCTCAGGCAAACCAAATACAACCAGTATTATATTATCAAATACAAATATAATTATATCCACTATAATATTCAACCGCTTTTGGGAAGTATGTTATAATTCAAGGCCAACTTATTTATCATTATTATTTAATTCATCCTCAGTTTATGCAAGAGAATATTTTCTTTGTTATATCTTAGAACATTTCATATTTCTTTAATACCTATTTACTATTCCTAAATTATACTTGTCTGAAAGAAAGGCAAAATCAAATTTTAGTATAAATTCCCAAGACATGAAATATTTGTTAAAAGGCAACAATATGAAAATTCTCAGAATATCCTTTTTGTATCAATATACAGTGATGTCCAACAAACAACTATTGTAAAACCTCTGTACATCTCAGTTAAAGAGATATGATATTTGAACAGCACCATGAATAGAAAGTAAATACTATTTAATATGCTCCTACTTTCTCCCTTCTGGCTATCCCTTTCTCCTCATCATCTGCCATGGTTGTAGCATTATTCTCACGTCTCAGCTGAACAAAATGTTTTCAGTAAATTATCCCTGACACCTCAGAATAGATGAGTCTGTCTTATGGATACTCTTAGTGCAGCTCTTCCTTTTCTTCAGAAACTCTAAAACATTGTTTATGCCAGAGCACAATCTAATTATTTTCCTGGGAAAAGGAAGATCTCTACTAAAATCTTCCTGAGTCCACAGCTACCAGAAATGCAAACCACAAAGAAGCACATGCATTCTGCATTGGGAGTGGAGTGCAGTTTCTCAACTTGGTGGTAAAAATGTACCAAATGGGCAGGGTGGGAGGCTATGGAAAGATTGGTAAAGCCTGCAGAGGTGTAACAAGGTGTAGAGGCAAGTCCTTCCAGAACCATTATAAGTAGCTTGATCCACTTCTCCCTCACCTGACACAAATAAATGACTCAGATGCAATCATTTGATTCCTTACTTTTGATTACTCTGGAAAGTAGATGCCCTTTTCCCCTAAAATGCTGAGATTCCCAGTACTGTTCCTCATGCTCTTCTTCCCTGGTGTATTAGGTACAATAGTGCTTAGAAAAATGGTTATACTTTCTTCTTGGTCGATTGGAGAGGCAGAGTCAAGGTTGAGCCCTGTGAGGGGAGCGGTTCTCCCCTTGGCAACTTTTCTTATTGTGGGAAAAAATCAGATCTCACTTTTGTATTAAATGCTGGAATATGAAACAAGTTGTATTTTATGGGCATCAAAACTCCCTACATATTTATAGTTATGTTATTGAAACCAAAAAGGTCTGTAATTTTTAATGCACTTAAAGTTCTGCAGCCATGTGGGAATTAAAATTACTTTTCTTGTGTGTGAAAATTCAAGTAGAGGAAGAGTTAAATGCTTTTAAGGTGTCTAATTCCCCAAGACTTGTCACCTACTCATCCTGTTATTTCTTTCGTGGTCTATCTGTCATACTGCCCTACAGTATCACTAAAGGTGATTCTAGAGATGTTAATGAGTTTGGAAGACTCTAAATAAACAGTCCAAAAGAAACAGTTCATTCTCTCCTTCCATCTCTAAATATTAATGCTCCAAATCTAAAGTTTTACTTATACTGCTTCCAATAATCCCTTTTCTTAATCATCTCCTTGTCACTTTTTTTCCCATCATGCTACCAAAGGCATAATAAAGTAAAACTGAAGTCAAGAAAAAAGTTATGTCTACATTAATTTATTGTAGAGTTTCTCATTTTAATCATATCAAAATTGATTGCATTTATATAGGTTAATTCTTCAAACTGAGTTCAGTTTATCTCTTTTGTGCTTACTGTGATTCTAAAGGAAAATTCAAGCAATGATTCATTTCATCATGAGCTATTCTCTACCCTCTAAATTTAATCCTCTAAACAGTCAAGCAAAGGAAGTCTCTTTGACATTATTTGTAGAAACATTTGCTTATTTCTGCTCATCTTATTTTGAGTATACTTTGGAAAGTGAAATCTAGAATTTTGTATCTCAAACACAGAATACCTGCTCTATAGGAGGAGTATTATACTTTGAAAGTAAAACTGTTGTTTCTTTTGAACTTTATCCATGAAATATAAGCCCCAGAAATGAAATAGCTGGTCATTCATATCTTTTAAAGTTTTTAATAAATATTTATTAAAAACTTCATATGTGCTACCAGCTTCCCTGGTGGCTCAGAAGGTAAAGTGTCTGCCTGCAACACAGGAGACCTGGGTTCGATCCCTGGGTCAAGAAGATCCTCTGGAGAAGGAAATGGCAACCCACTCCAGTACTCTTGCTTGGAAAATTCCATGGATGGAGGAGCCTGGTTATGCTACAGTCCATGGGGTCGCAAAGAGTAAGACGCGACTGAGAAACTTCACTTTGTTTTCCTTTCCTATGTGCTAACCCTTTTGGACCCAACTGGTACACTGAAGAAGATTCTAGTAAAGTTCTGTGCTCTACTTATGGAACCTTTGTGCTGCCCTTGATCCTCCCATGGGATCCAGCATGAAGACACTTTCTTTATGCTTGCATCTTATCTGTGCTGGAGGAAGAATGACAGCCAAGCAGACCTGGCCTCCTCAGTGCTTATACCCACCAGCTGCATCCTGGCTCTGACCACATCCCAGCATGCCTGATATTTCTCCCTCATTGACTGCTTGGCTCGTTTCTCTCAGAAATATTTCAAGTCTCTTCAGCTCATAGGCTTCCAGTTTTTTCCTAAATATCAGTGAGATCAGAGCTCTTACTTCACTGAGCATTTTGATATAATTCAGAAGGAGCCCTTTGTTTTCCCAGTCCTCCTAAATTTTTCATAAGTCTTCCATACAGTCTCAGAAAAGAATGGAATGGGATTGCCCATAATATAGAATTGTATTTTTGATGCCATTTTTGGGGTATCCTGAAGAACCCTGAATGCATGCTAATCCCTTTGAATTCAAGCATTTTAAATGGCATCCTCCTAATTTTTTTAATATCCCATTCATTCAGTTAGCAAATATTTACTCAGGATCTACTATATTAGGCAGTGGGTCTAAAGAAAAAAAATGAGACATTAAGGAGTTCACAAACTGCTATTTAGATAGTCATTCTACTGTGTGATAAGGGAAATAAGCATCTTAGCAAGTATTGAACTCTGACTATAGACAAGCATGGTATTAAACTCACTATTTAACATAATTTTAAAACAGACCACGACAAAAATTCTGTCCAAGAAAATTCTATGTTTATATTATTTCCTCCAACTCTGAGACTGACATTTTGTGGGGTTCTATAACTTGTCAAAGCATATTTAGAGAGTGGCAGAGTTGATATTCAAACACCTGATATTCTGACTCCAGGATTGATGTCCTTGAAGTATCATATTATCTATACAGTAATGGGCTATACAATGTACTATGGGAGAATAGGAATATCTAATCCAGACTGGAATACTTCAGAAGTCCCCACAGAACAGGTTATACCTACACTGTCTTACTAACTAAGAGATTTAGCTGGAAGAGTGCAAGGGTCTTCCTCTGCGGGGCATTGCTAGTAGAAGAGATAGTACATAGCAAAATGACCGTTAGCAGAATCAACAGAGAAATGATAATATTAGAAGATCAAAGAGTAGAAAAATAGGAGTGGTGGCAAATTATGTCAAGAACTACCCTGGGATCTTGTCTGTGAAGCCCTCCTTTGACACAATAAGGAGTTTAGATTTTATATATTATATAAGAAGTATTGGGAGTCAGCACCATTTTAATAATTTCCAAGGTCAGATGTGCATTACTTACTCATACTGAACATAGAATGGAAGAGGGGTAATGGAGAGAACCAGACAAGAAGCAGAGACAGACCATTGTTCCAATAATCCAGGTGAGAGGTGATTAATGGTAGCTCCACAGGCAATGGCATTGGCTTCCAGCAGACCTGAACTGCTATTCTGACTCTGCCACCCCCTAGCTGTGTGACTGGTGGATGGTTTTTAGCCTTTCCAATTTCTTAGTTCCTTAGATGGTAAATAAGGGTAACAACTCTTTCATAGATATGTTGAAAGGGAAAAATGTGACATTCCATGTAAGCTGCTTAACAGATGGCTTGACACATTTTAAGCCTTTAACAAGTCAGTGACATTATTATTAATGATGTTAAATTTGCTTGTGAAATCAATGTTAATTGCCCTCTTGAGAAGTGGGACATGGAGCATTAGTTCATGTTTTGGTCTTCAAAGTCAGGGTTAAATGTTACCTGCTGATGGAGCAGGTTAGACCACTGGATTGCAAAAATTTCCACTCACAAAACGTATGTAGCAGGTGGCAATTTTAGTGCACAAAGCCAACATACATTTCATAGTTAGTTCAGTTCACTTCAGTCGCTCAGTAGTGTCCGACTCTTTGTGACCCCATGAATCGCAGCATGTCAGGCCTCCCTGTCCATCACCAACTCCCGGAGTTCACTCAGATTCACATCCTTTGAGTCAGTGATGCCATCCAGCCATCTCATCCTGGGTTGTTCCCTTCTCCTCCTGTCCCCAATCCCTCCCAGCATCAGAGTCTTTTCCAATGAATCAACTCTTCTCATGAGGTGGCCAAAGTACTGGAGTTTCAGCTTTAACATCATTCCTTCCAAAGAAATCCCAGGGCTGATCTCCTTCAGAATGGACTGGTTGGATCTCCTTGCAGTCCAGGGGGCTCTCAAGAGTCTTCTCCAACACCACAGTTCAAAAACTGCATCAAATCCTCTCTTGATGTGAGAATATCAGCCTGAAGTACCTTTGGTGCTTCCTCTCCCCTATAGTGTCCCATAGGTCACCAAAAATCTGAGGAAAGTGCCAGGGTCTTTTTTTTTTTTTTTTTTCCTTTTCAGGTAATTGTTTCTATTATTCAGTTACTAAATTTATTATTATTATTTTTATTTTTACTTTATTTTACTTTACAATACTCTATTGGTTTTGCCATACATTGACATGAATCTGCCACGGGTGTACATGAGTTCCCAATCCTGAACTTCCCTCCCACCTCCCACCCCATATCATCTCTCTGGATCATCCCTGTGCACCAGCCCCAAGCATCCTGTATCCTGTATCAAACATAGACTGGCGATTCATTTCTTACATGATAGTATACATGTTTCAATGCCATTCTCCCAAATCATCCCACCCTATCCCTCTCCCTCAGAGTCCAAAAGTCCGTTCTATACATCTGTGTCTCTTTTGCTGTCTCACATACAGGGTTATCATTACCATCTTTCTAAATTCCATATGTGTTAGTATACTGTATTGGTGTTTTTCTTTCTCGCTTACTTCACTCTGTATAATCGGCTCCAGTGTCATCCATCTCATTAGAACAGATTCAAATGTATTCTTTTTAATGGTTGAGTAATACTCCATTGTGTATATGTACCACAGCTTTCTTATCCACTCATCTGCTGATGGACATCTAAGTTGTTTCCATATCTTGGCTATTATAAACAGTGCTACAATGAACATTGGGGTACATGTGTCTCTTTCAATTCTGGTTTCCTCAGTGTGTATGCCCAAAGTGGGATTGCTGGGTCATAAGGCAGTTCAATTTCCAGTTTTTTAAGGTATCGTCACACTGTTCTCCATAGTGGCTGTACTAGTTTGCATTCCCACCAACAGTGTAAGAGGGTTCCCTTTTCTCCACACTCTCTCCAGCATTTATTGCTTGCAGACTTTTGGATTGCAGCCATTCTGACTGGTGTGAAGTGGTACCTCATTGTGGTCTTGATTTACATTTCTCTAATAATGAGTGATGTTGAGCATCTTTTCATGTGTTTGTTAGACATCTGTATGTCTTCTTTGGAGAAATGTCTATTTAGTTCTTTGGCCCATTTTTTGATTGGGTCGTTTATTTTTCTGGAATTGAGCTGCATAAATTGCTTGTATATTTTTGAGATTAGTTGTTTGTCAGTTGCTTCATTTGCTATTATTTTCTCCCATTCAGATGGCTGTCTTTTCACCTTGCTTATAGTTTCCTTTGTTGTGCAGAAGCTCTTTACAATGTTGTGCTGACCCTGCCACACAACAATGTGAATCAGCCACAATTACACATATATCCCCTCCCTCTTGAACCTCCCTCCCCTCCCCGCATCCCACCCCTCTATATCATTAGAGTGTCAAGTTTCTCCCTGTGTCACACAGCACCTTCTCACCAGCTATTTATTTTATGCAGGATAGTGTTTATATGTTCATGTTACTTGCTCCATTTGTCCCACTCCTTCCTCTCCCCATTGCATCTACAAGTCCATTCTTTATATCTGTGTCTTGCTTGTTACATGTTCATTCCTGGTCAGCTGGACGCCTCTGTTCTGCATTGTGAACATTTTGGGACCCAAGAAAATAGATGGTTTTGGTGCACCATGGGAGAGGGAAAGAAAAAATCATCATGGGTCACTACTTAACTTTTAGAGTGTCTACCAAAAAGTGGCATGCTACTTCTTTATTTAACGTTGGTCAAAGCAAGTCATAAGGGCATACTTAAATCTCAAAGAGCAGCAAAATAAAATCCCACCATGTACTTAGGAAGAGAACCAGGTATGTTTGACAGATGTCAGTCACACTCTGCTCCCACAAATTTGCACATGTTGACCTTTCAGTCTGTTCTTTAGTTTGGCAAAGCACAGTGTACAGCCTCTACTGTTTTTCCTCAACGAGCTTGGATACCATTCATACCTTCTGATGGGGACTTTGTCTGTATCATACACAGAGAACATCTCCAATTCCATACACACGGGATCTCACTCTTCCTAGAGTGGACCATTTCTACTCTCCACTCAAGTTCTCTTTGCTTCACTAAAGTCTTGGTATAGATAACTTCTACATGTCTGCAATTCTGTTACCTCATCACAGCTTTTAAAACACTTAAGACTTTAACTATCAATCACTATTGCTACCCCCCTCAATTTTCCAAGGAAAGAACTCTGGAATGAGAATTAAGACAAATTTTATGAGACACAAGAGGGAAAAATGTTTCTGAAGTGAAGAAAAATACAAATTATATTATTACATAAGGGAAGTCTCAAAAATGCAACATCTTGTGCCCATTATGGAAAACAGTATGAAGGCTCCTTAAAAACTAAAAATAGAGTTACCATATGATCCAGCAATCACTTTCTGGCATATATACAGAAAAGACAAAAGCTGTGACACAAAAGACACTTATACCCCAATGTCCATAGCACTGCTGTTTCAATAGCCAAGAACTGGAAACAATATAAATGTCCAGCAACAGGAGAATGGCTAAAGCAGATGTGGTATGTGTATACACACACACACACTCACACATGCACACACACACACATACACACAATGGAAAATTACTCAGCTATAGAAAAGAATGAAATAATACCATTTGCAGTGACATGGATGGGCATAGAGATTATCATACTAAGTAAGTCCAACAGAGAAAGACAAATATTACATCATATCACTTATATGCAAAATCTAAAAAATAGTACAAATGAATTTATTTACAAAACAGGCAACAGATTCAAACATAGCAAACAAACAACTGTCTCAAGAAAAGGAGAATGGATAAATTAGGAGTATGTGATTAACAGATATTGCTATGTATAAAATACATAGACAACAATGATCTACTGTACAGTATAGGGAAGCATATTCAATACATTACAATAAGCTATAATGGAAAAGGATCAAATACATGAATATATATATGAATATATATATTTATATGTATATATATTCAGTTCTTAAGTCATGTCTGATTTTTGTGACCCTATGAACTGTAGCATGCCAGTCTTCCCTGTCCTTTACTATCTCCTGGAGTTTGTTCAACTTCACATCTGTTGAGTTGGTGATGTCATCCAATTATCTCGCTCTCTGTTGAGGAGAAGAGGTTCTCCTCCCACCTTCAATCTTTCGCAGCATCAGGATCTTTTCTAATGATCAGGCTTCTTCGCATCAGGTGACCAAAGTATTGGAGCTTCAGCTTCAGTATCAGTCCTTCCAATGAATATTCAAGGTTTATTTGGTTTAGGATTGACTAACTGGATCATTTTGCTGTACAAATAAAACTAACAAAACACTGTAACTCAACAACATATAATTTTTAAAATTTAACATTTTAAGCAACATTATATGCGCTATTATTTTTTACTTAAAATTTTAAGTGACACAAATAGCCACTATGGTATTTAGGCCACCTAGATAAGCTACAATCAGCCAGCTGAGACTTTGATGTTATTAATTTCTCCTTTCAGTACGGATAGAAACTAATCCTCTTCTACAATTTTATTGCCTTTTGGTATTATATAACTTTGTTTATTAATAACTATAAAGATCTGATATACCACTATATTCGCTGGGATTTTAGAAATTAAATAGTATTTTTTGCTAAGACATGCAAACTTGGGCGGCTTAAACAGGCATTTAAGAAAGTTTCACCTCATCTGTGTATGGCAACACTGATGAATCATTTCAGAACAGATGTTAACGTTTAACACATTTACTTCTTGGACGTTCATTTGAAAAAGAAATCTGTAAGGCTGTAAATTGTCAGACTAACAGGCTGGAAAGAAGAAACATATCTATATTTTTTCTATCAATTAAACACCTTTGATTTTAGAGTCAATGTCTTCAGTGAAGTCTTTTAGAGCTGTTAAACATTGTTCATGTCTCTTCAATTACACTTGCTAAGCATTTAATAACTCCATAGGGAGAAACTGTGTTCCCACTCTCAGTGGTTACACAGTTTCCAGAGCTGATTCTTTACTAATATATATACTAATATATACTAATTCTTTACTAATATATATATATATATACCTTAGAGTAAAAGTCTGTCATGAAGAGAGGAGTGGATTGGGATATCACAAATCATATGTGGAGTAAGGAGATGAATCTCAAACATCAGTGTGAATCAGAATCAATTGGCATGTGGGTAGGTTAAAACAGACTCAAGTTTCTGATTCAGCTGGTCTGGAGTTGGATACAGAGCTCATCTCTAACAAGAATCCAGGAGGTACTGATGCTGAGGCTTCTAGTCTGAGAGACACACTTTAGCATCAAAAGAATTAGCAGCCCATCTCCTAGCTTCTGTTAGAAGACATGAGCCTAATTTCAGTGGTTATCTTGCTCCAAGTTACAAAACTACCTCTTTATCACAAAGAGGTGAGAAGTTAGTTTTTCCTCTGAAAAAAAGGCCTTCAGATAATACAGATGGTCACCCCAATTTCCAGGTAAAATTAGGATGAATTGTGTGTGACAAATGGTGTTGTCAAGTTCTCTTGAGGACCAGTTTTTTCTTTTTTTAAAATTTATTTTAATTGGAGGCTAATTACAATATTGTGGTGGTTTTTGCCATACATTCATATGAATCAGCCATCGGTGTACATGTGGACCAGTTTTGTTTATCTTAAAGATATGTGAATAATGGATTGCAGTTGAAGTTGATTGCCTACAATAATCAGCACATTCTGGTTTAATGCTTATTCAACAATAAAAGTGTTCTCTTTCTCTAAAAAAGAATCACTGATGTTGAATATAAGTTTACCCAGTTGTTTTCCTCGGTTAAAATTTGTTCAGTAATTGAAAAAGTCATTGGGCTTTTGCAAATTCAATAAACATGATTTTGTTTTTAGGAGATGTAGAACAAAGATTCTAAGTAGCCCTAAAAATAAGAAAAAAAATTGTTTAATTTCATTTAATTTCAATATTTCGATGCAGAAAGCTTCCCCCTCTCATGGGTAATGAACATCTTCTGCTTAAAATATTTCATCATTACAGGGAACATTGCTCTCAGAACTTTACTACAAGAACCTCCTAGCATGCTATTTTGTAGAACTGCATTCTTCACACTTGACCCTTTAGGAAAAGGATGTCAAAGGGCTGCCTTTCTTCTCACACAGAGTAGGAGTCAATGACATCAAAAGTGTCCTTGAAAGTGTAAATACTTTTGGGAAGCCATAGCAGAGCAGACATGCTCACCATATCATTTCTTTTCTTTTTTTTTTTTTTTCTGGATATTACCATCAGTCAAAAAGTTTTACTACTCACTGACCCTATGCCCAGTGCTTTATTTTTGCCATCTTCAGATCTAAACAAGATCATTAACTTGTTAATGAGTGGAAATGTTCCCTGGCAGCCAAAAAGAGGTTGTAACTATTAGTTTCACGTTGCTGCAAAATGAGTGATCACACAAATAACAGATGAAAACAATACACACTTACTCTCTCATATTTCTTGATCAGGAATCTGGACACAGCTCCCTGGATTCTCTCCTCAGGATCTCACGAGGGTGCAATGAAGGTGTTGGTCAGACTGCATTCTCACCTAGAGGATCAGCTTGGGAAGGATTATCTTCAAAAATCTCTGCAGTTGTTAGGAAAATTCAGCTTCCTGCCATTGTGAGGCTGATGTCAGAGTTTTCTTCTTGGCTGTTGCCTCCCTTCCTGGGAACCTCTCAGTCCCTTGCTTCACAACCCTCTTTGTTGCCTTTTTACAATGTGACAGCTCACATTTTCTAAACCAGAGGAGGAGAGACAGCTCTTCTCATCAAGGATGGTCACATTCTTCTAAATGCTTTCAGATGATTAAGTCAGGCCTTCCCAAGATGACATCTTTTCATTTAGTTCAAATCAACTGCTTTAGGACAGTATATTAAATCTGCAAAATTCTCTCACTGCTGCCTATTCTATTGGCTAGAGGCATGTCCCACCACACTTGGGGTAGGAGAGAATATGGGTGGATACTCAGAGTGTAGATAGCATAGATTCCATCTTAGCCTTTGCCTTTTACATTGTTTAGATCACAAGTGATTTTTGTGACAAGTAAATCTGTGATGAGGTGGAAAAGCAGTTTAAACCAGTGGTTAACAAAAGGAAGAGAATTTGAGATTGTTAGAACGTGCTCATAACTGTGCCTTAAACCAGGGTTTATAATTTAATTGTCTTGGACTAGAATTAGTGCCTCAGTCTGTTTTAAAAGCTCCCAGGTGATTCTCTGTTTAATTAGGTGAACACGAGTGCTTTCAATACTTAGAAAATTGAGAGAACTAAAGTGCTTACCCAACAGCTCACCTGTTTCTAACCTTATTGGAAGGCCCTAAAATAAGTGAGATTGTCTAATTCAACACCTGCAGAATGGGCTATTTTAATTTGAGAGTCATTTGTACTCACATTTTGGTGAGACCTGAGGTGTCTAGGATTTAATGATTTAGTAAGATGAAATGTTTAGATTAAAAAAAATAGTTCAAATGCTTCCTTCATTTGCTTCCTAAAAGTTTCAGCTGAGGGTAGATGTATATATTTAAAAATAAAAGAAAGCTATAATAAATCCTGTGATGATGTTGTGTTGGAGTATCAGTGTAAATTCACATTTGTATGTGTCCACACTCTCCACTTTGCTGGGAGAAACATCAACAACCTCAGATATGCAAATATCACCCCAATGGCAGAAAGCAAAGAGAAACTAAAGAGCCTCTTGAAGAGGGTAAAAGAGGAGAGTGAAAAAGCTTGCTGAAAACTCAACATTCAAAAAACAAAGATCATGGCTTTCAGTCTCACTACTTCATGGAAAACAGATGGGCAAAAAATTGGAAGCAGTGGCAGATCTAATTTTCTTGGGCTGCAAAATCACTGTAGACAATGACTGCAGCCATGAAATTAAAAGATGTTTTCTCCTTGGAAGAAGGCTATGACAAACCTAGACTGTATTTTAAAAAGCTGAGACATCACTTTGCTGACAAAGGTACTCTAGTCAAAGCTATGGTTTTTCCAGTAGTCGTGTACAGATGTGCGTGTTGGACCATAAAGAAGGCTGAGCAACAAAGAATTGATGCTTTCAAATTGTGGTGCTGGAGAGGACTCTTGAGAGTCTTTTGGAGAGCAAGGAGACCAATCCAGTCAATCCTAAAGGAAGTCAACCCTGAATATTCACTGGAAGGACTGATGCTGAAGCTGAAGCACCAATACCCTGGCCACCTGATACAAAGAGCCAACTAACTGGAAAAAGACCCTGATGCTTGTAAAGACTGAAAGCAGGAAGAGAAGGGGGCAGTGGAGGATGAGATGGTTGGATGGTAACATCAACTCAGTGGACATGAATTTTAGCAAACTCCAGGAGATAGTGAAGGACAGAAAAGCCTGGGGTGCTTTAGCCCATAGGTTTATAAAGAGTTGGACACAAATTAGTGACTGAACAACACACTTTCCACTGAGTGAGCCTGGGACCAGTTATACCCCAGTAGCAATGAGCTCATTTAGTGCCTAGATCTTGGCTTCTAAACACCACTGTCACTAAAAGGAACCATGTATTCTTAAAATATGTGGATAATTCCAGGAATGGCATTGTAAATGCCAGATATGAGCTGGAAAGCTCATGAAAAACATCTGCAAAGAACATTGGGGGGATGTTAACAGAGCCTGAAGTTTCCCACTGCTGAAACCAGAGACAATTTAAATTTCAAAATAAATATATAAAGAAATGAGTAAATAAATGGAGGGAAGACAAATTTTTTCCTTACGGTAGAAAGCCATGTAATAAATATATAAATAATTTGAAACTTCACTATTTAGTGATATCATAGTAATTAATACATGCAGGAATTATCCCTGAATCCTCAAAATACTGGGTGAAAAAAATTGATGAGAACTAGCATGTTTACATAATCTCAAACTGTATGAACAAAAAAATAACAGCAACAAGCAATTAATTGCAAAAGGAAAAAGACTACCTTTAAGTGGAAAATGACAGCAGATGTGACTCTAATCAAGTGGTTAAGATAACATCACCAGAACTGAGACAAAGTCCAAAATAGGATTCAATGAGATAAAGCACAGCCTGAATTATCTGAATCTAATCATGAAGAAATACAAAAGAACTGAGTGTCTTTCTATGAAATAACCATGAAGAAGTGTGTGTGTGTGTGTGTGTGTGTATATATGTGTGTATATATATATATATATATATATATTCAAGCATCAAGGGTGAATGGTTTCTGACTGAAGGAGAGTGAAAATCTATTCCATTTTGAAGGATAGTGAAAAGACATGAGAGCTAAATGCAACTGGTCAGCTTTGTTTGGATATTTTATTATACATACTATTAGACAGTTGGGGAATTAAATGGAGTTTATGGATTAGAGACTGCATTAGTTTGCTAGAGGTGCTGTAACAAAAGTAATATAGAGTGGGCTTAAATGGCTGAAATTTAGTTTTTCATAGTATGAAGGCTGGAAGTCCAAGATCAAGGTATAGGCAGATTTGGTTTCTTCTGGGGCTTCTCTCCCCAGTTTGCAGATTGATACTCTCTTGCTTCCTCTTTGCATCGTGGTTTCATGGCCTCTACCCTCTTGTGGTGTCTCTGTGTGTGTCCAAATTGCCTCTTCCTAAGGAGGCCACAAATGGGAGTGGTTTGAGATCAACACTACCGGCCTCATTTTAACTTAATCACCTCCTTACAGTCTCTATCTCCAAACACAGTCATATTCTGAGGTATTGGGGATGCGGACTTCAATATATGAACTTGGGGTGACACTGTGTAGTCCTAAACAGATGGTATTAAGCCCCAAACAGATGGTATTAGCCCCAAACAGATGGTATTAAGAAAGCAATGTTAATTTCCTGATTTTGATGGTTCCCCTGTGGTTATGCTCGAGAATGTCTTTGTTTTCATGACTGCTCACACTAAGGAATTTGAAAGTGACATCAGTTTCTCAATTTACCTTTAACTGATTCAAGTTTTTCACGCTACATTTTTAAAAAGCAGGGCTAGTAAGAAAACAGTGGCTTTACGGAAGAGGCATCATGCTGAGGAAAGGGATGAAACAGTGTCAGTACTTACTAAGTGACCAGCACTTATTCTTCTGGCTTTAGTTGAAAACTATAGGAAATGTGATTATAGATGGAATCACTTTCTTGCTCTAACTTTGAGAGATTTCCAGGAGTATAAGTAAAATAGAACCCTAGGAGAAAAAGGAGAGATAAAGCTCTAGTTCAGTATAGTCAAGAAAAATGAAAGAATTTTGATGCTCAAGGCACAAAGCTTTATATCAACTTCTGACATCTTAAGTGGAGAGCCCTGAGTACTGAGAAGGAAACTCAGCTGTGGTTGGCTGAGAAAAAAGTGGGAAGCCTCAGAGTACAGAGAAATTAAAACAACTTCTGGACAAGAGATAAATTCAACATTATGTGATAATAATAATTGAGTGTATAAATAATAATGCTTTATTTTCTTCTACTGCAATGAATATAAAAAGATGGCCACAATAAAGGGCAGAAATTGCATGGACCTAACAGAAGAAGATATTAAGAGGTGGCAAGAATACACAGAAGAATTGTACAAAAATTGTCTTAATGACCCAGATAACCACCCTGGTGTGATCACTTAGCTCGAGCTACACATCCTAGAATGTAAAGTCAAGTGGGCATTAGGAAGCATCACTATGAACAAAGCTGGTGAAGGTAATGGGATTCCAGCTGAGCTATTTCAAGTCCTGAAAGATGATGTTGTTAAAGTGCTGCACTCAATATCCCAGCAAATTTGGAAAACTCAGCAGTGTTCAAAGGACTGGAAAAGGTCAGTTTTCATTTCAATCCCCAAAAAAGGCAATGCCGAAGAATGCTCAAACTACCACAAAATTGCACTCAGTTCAGTTCAGTTGCTCTGTCGTGTACAACTTTTTGTGACCCCATGGACTACAGCCCGCCAGGCCTTCCTGTCCATCAACAATTCCAGGAGTTTACTCAAACTCATGTCCATTGAGTTGGTGATGCCATCCAACCATTTCAACCTCTGTCATCCCCTTGTTCTCCCGCCTTCAATCTTTCTTGTAAATGAGTCACTTCTTCACATCAGGTGGCCAAAGTATTGGAGTTTCAGCTTTAGCATCAGTCCTTCCAATGAATATTCAGGGTTGATTTCCTTTAGGTTGGACTGATTGGATCTCCTTGTCATCCAAGGGACTCTCAGGAATCTTTCCAAACACCACGGTTCAAAAGCATCAATTCTTTGGTGCTCGCTTTCTTTATAGTCCAACTCTCACATCCATACATTACTACTGGAAAAAACATTACCTTGACTAGATGGAGCGTTATTGGCAAAGCAATGTCTCTGCTTTTTAATATGTTGTGTATGTTGGTCATAATTTTTCTTCCAAGGAGCAAGTGTCTTTTAATTTCACATTTGTGGTCACCATTTGCCCTCATCTCACACACCAGCAAATTCTCCAAGCAAGGCTTCAACAGTACATGAACCGTGAAAGTCCAGATGTCTAAGCTGGATTTAGAAAAGGCAGAGGAACCAGAGAATCAATTACCAACATCTGTTGGATCATTAAAAAAGCAAAAGAATGCAAAAAAAATCAATTTCTGCTTTACTGACTACATCAAATCCTTTGACTGTGGATCACAACTGGAAAATTCTTCAAGAGATGGGAATATCAGACCACCTCACCTACTTCCTGAGAAATCTGTATGCAGATCAAGAAGCAATCATTAGAACCAGACATAGAACAGACTGGTTCCAAATTGGGAAAGGACTATTTCAAGGCTCTATATTGTCACCCTGCTTATTTAACTTATATGTAGAGTACATCATGCAAAATGCTGGGATTGATGAAGCACAAGCTGGAATTAAGATAGCCAGGAGAAATATCAATAGCCTCAGAAATGCAGATGTCACCACCCTTATGGCAAAAAGCAAAGAGGAACTGAAAAGGCTCTTGATGAAAGTGAAAGAGGAGAGTGAAAAAGCTGGCTTGAAACTCAACATTCAAAAAACCAAGACCATGGCATCTGGTCCCAACACTTCATGTGAAATAGATGGGGAAATAATGGAAACAGTGACAGACTTTATTTTCTTGCCCTCCAAAATCACTGCAGATGGCAACAACAACCGTGAAATTAAAAGATGCTTGCTCCTTAGAAGAAAAGTTATGACCAACCTAGAAGCATTTTAAAAAGCAGAGGAATTAGTTTGCCAATAAAGAAACTCCAGTACTTTGGCCACCTCATGTGAAGAGTTGACTCATTGGAAAAGACTCTGATGCTAGGAGGGACTGGAGGCAGGAGGAGAAGGGGATGACAGAGGATGAGATGGCTGGATGGCATCACTGACTCAATGAACGTGAGTCTGAGTGAACTCTGGGAGTTGGTGCTGGACAGGGAGGCCTGGCGTGCTGCGATTCGTGGGGTCACAAAGAGTCCGACATGACTGAGTGACTGAACTGAACTGAAGTGAAAGAAGCATCTAGTCAAAACTATGTATTTTTCTGTAGTCATGTATGGATGTGAAAGTTGGACCATAAAGAAAGATGTGCACCAAAGGATTGATGCCTTTGAACTGTGGTGTTGGAGAAGACTAAAGAATCCTAGTCTTCCTAGTCAATCCTAACCAATCTCAGGCAATCCTAAAGAATTCAGTCCTGAATGGTCATTGGAAGGACCGATGATGAAGCTGAAGCTCAAATACTTTGGCCACCTGATGTGAAGAACTAACACATTGGAAAAAATCCTAAATCTGGGAAAGATTGAAGACAGGAGGAGAAGGAGATGGCAGAGGATTAGGTGTTTGGATGGCATCACCAACTTAATGGACATGAGTTTGTACAAGCTCTGGGATTTGGTGATGGACAGGGAATCTGGTGTGCTGCAGTCCATGGAGTTGCAAAGAGTCAGACAGACTGTGAACGACTGATCTAAACTGATAATTTGAGGGTCAGTGTTCTGGGCTGTGTCTATGATATTCCAGAGAATATAGGAAAAGTTCTCTCAAACAAAGGGCTTACCATCTGGTGGTGTAGATGAACAAAAAAGAAAAAAAAAAAAAAGAAAGAAAAAATTTATCCAGTATTTTAGACAAAGGCAAATAGAAGGCCTGTTTCATGGTTCACTGAGGAAAAATATAGAGGTCAAGAAGGCTAGAACACATAGTAATTACCCAGAGTCTGATGCTTATTTTTTTTTTTTCTTTTTTTGGTTCTAGCCTCTTTTGTGATGCAGATAATCCTCCTCCCCTTTCTTGGGCCTCCAGTCACTTGACTAATTCCTATGCAGCTGTAAATTTATGACAGCATAAGCTCTGTTTGTGGACTGTAACTAGACTTTACAAGGTTTGAGGAGGGGACTGGCATAATCAGACTTGCAATTTGGGTCTCTTCATTATTTCAAATGAAGAATGTGTGTCTTCCAAACAGTCCTTGCTGACACCCCAAGAGCCTGTGTTGAATTCCTCCCTGACAGACTACCTAGACCCATGTACTAATAGTTCCTAAAGCATCTCTATTGTAGTGACCTGCCGGCATATCTGGAATTCCTACCAGACTATCCATTTCATGGACAGGAACCACATTTCACAGAATGTTAGATCTTCAGCACTTAGCTAAATGCTGTAACTTTTGGATGAATTAAAGAACAAATACTTTATGAAATATAACCAAAGAGTTTGTAAACTCAGAGACATTTCTTCCACCTGGAGAATCACTCATGGATTATATGAAACTTGAACTGATTTTTGGAGCATGAATATGATTGGAAAGGATAGAGAAGAAGGAAAAGGAATTCTAAGCCGAGGCAGCAGGGTTGTGTAAAGATGCTTAAGACCAAGGTGTTCTGTGAGAATGAGCTATTCTAACTGGACTGAGTGTATAGTCTGACTGGAATGTATACTTTCTCAGGGATTGTAAAGTGGATGGCCAAGTTGTAGTGCATATGAATATTATGCTTAGGAATATACTCTGTGCTGCAGATCATGAGGATATACTGAAATTTTTGAGCAGGAAATTGGCATTTTCAGAGCTCTGGTGTGGGGTTCACTCATTACTTCAGTACCTATTTTCTGAGCATCTCTTCTGTGTCAGTCACTGTGTCAGATGCTGGGAAAAATACACAAACACTACCATGGAAGTCAGATACACATGTGAATACTGGAGAGAAAGCAAAGAAAATAAGACAATTGCAATAATATTGAAATAATCTAGTGAGAATTAGGGACACACTGGCTGTGGAAATCTTTGCAATTATCAATATCTTAATAAGCATAATATTGTCTGCAGAAAAAAGCATTAGACATATTTCTTGTGTGACATATGTGATATCAATTATCCATACATGGAGATGGTCTATGTACCCAGAGCAGGTAATCCTTTTATAGAATTATTTTTGGACTATGTCAGTTTATAATTGATGTTGTTGTTTATTTGTTAAGTTGTGCGCAACTCTTTTGTGACCCCATGGACTTGTAGCCCTCTAGACTCCTCTGTCCATGGGATTTCACTGACAAGAACACTGGAATGGTTTGCCATTTCCTTTTCCAGGGGATTTTTCAGACCTAAGGATCAAGCCCATGTCTCCTGCATTGGCAGGCTGATTCTTTACAAGTGAGCCACCAGGGAAGCCCCCACTTTATAACAGAATCTCACTATAGCATCTCTCTCTGACCTACTTCAGTTCATTTCAGTTCGGTCACTTGCTCTCGTCCGACTCTTTGAGATCCCATGAACCACAGCACACCACGCCTCCCTGTCCATCATCAACTCCCAGAGATTACTCAAACTCATGTCCATTGAGTTGGTGATGCCATCCAACCATCTCATCCTCTGTTGTCACCTTCTCCTCCCACCCTCAATCTTTCCCAGCATCAGGGTCTTTTCCAATGAGTCAGTTCTTTGCATCAGGTGGCCAGAGTATTGGAGTTTCACCTTCAGCATCAGTCCTTCCAATGAATATTCAGGGTTGATTTCCTTTAGATTGGACTGGTTGGATCTCCTTGCAGTCCAAGGGACTCTCAAGAGTTTTATCCAACACCACAGTTTGAAAGCATCAATTCTTCGGCACTCAGCTTTCTTTATAGTGCAACTCTCACATCCATACATGACTACTGGAAAAAAACCATAGCTTTGACTAGACCTTTGTTGGTAAAGCAAACTTTGTTGGTAAAGTTTGTTGGACCTTTGTTGGCAAAGTAATATCTCTGCTTTTTAATATGCTGTCTAGGTTGGTCATAACTTTTATTCCAAGGAGCAAATGTCTTTTAATTTCATGGCTGCAGTCATCATCTGCAGTGATTTTGGAGCCCCTCCCCCAAATACAGTTTGTCACTGTTTCCACTGTTTCCCCATCTATTTTCCATGAAGTGATGGGACGAGGTACCATATTATGTTCTGATCTACTTGTGTTCAACTAAATTAAGCACATTTGAATGACATCTACTTAAAGGGTAGAAATCACTAACATGGCTAATGAACAAAAAAGAAAGAATATATGTGACATGAATTGTACACACCTCCCCTCTTTTAGAACCATCTGGAACCATTAGAACCTGAACCATTTGTGTTTCTGGCTTCCTTGGTATTCCTTGATCTGTTTTTCTTCCTTGGTCTCAGGAAACTGCACCCTCTTGTGGAAGAAGTGTAATGGCTTCTTTTGGATGATGCATTTTCTTTTTATTTTGGATGATGCATTTTCTATGCAGGTGCGTTCCTGGCTGAATGTTGAGTCTTAAGTCAACCTATTACAGGGCTGGTCATCTGTGAACAGGGCTCAGGTATTTAAAAAGAGTTCTCCAGTCCCTGCCTCTACAGTCAGAGCAGAACCAAGTTTCATCAATTGTTTTCCCTGAAGGCTGTTGTATCAAAGAATACCCTCCACCTCACTGGCCTCTTTTCTCAGAAGCTTCTGCCAAAGCAATGTATGTGGTGGGGCAGTGTTAATTAATATTGATTCACTACTTTAACATTGTCTACTTTAACTCAGAGAACTGTATGCAATAGATGAAAACATTTCTTTGGCTTCTTGGTTTTCCTGGCCAGTATAAAAAGAGCTTTGATTCATAATACATTTTGGGCTTAAACATATTCACAATCTGATCTTAAACTTCAGTTTTCAAGGAGAAAAAAAGAACAATATTAATATTCTGACCATATAAATGTTTCACTGCTTTACTTTCTTATTCAAACGCATAAGAGTTGTATATAAAACAAAGAACTTTAAGAAATGCTGTTGATATCCTTAAACTGGTAAAACTACCCCTGGATTGGCAGCCATTGGAATTATAGGCATCATGAGAAGAAGAAAATGAGCTTCTGGGGTGACTACCTTGCCTTCCCTCCCTTGTTGTAACTGTGATCAACATCCCAAAGAAGTCAAAGTTAGTTGGCCTTCTCTTCCATCTCACTGCAGAGCCAGGGATCAGAAATTGCCTTTGTGTAACCAAAATCAGTTGGGCCACCTTGGTTTACTTTCATGGTAACCAGCACATGCTTATAACTCCTTTTTAAGTATTTCTTTAAGCATTAGCACAATAGTTGCACCCAAATATTACTAATACCAATCACTGAAAGCAGATTTATTATAGTATCATTGCAACCAAAAGTGGGTTCTGGCTGCTCACTACTCAAAAACCAATGAAGAAACAAAGTTGGTGGAAAGAAAAGTTTGCTTTTTTTGGATGCCAGCAACTGGGGAGAGAGGAAGGGATGGCAGATGTCTATCCAAGGGCTGATACCATCCCCCCATTGCCTACTGATTAAATTATTATTATTTTAGCTTATTTGACTGTTTTACTTGGCTTCTGCATTTTCTCATTTCTCTGATTAAGTTTACTCTTTGATTGAAGTTTTTCTGCAGACAGAAGGCAGGCAGGCAAAGGACATGGCAGGCAAGGGTCGTAGCATCCCTCTCCATTTCATCATTATATTCTGAGAAGTTTTATGATTTCAAAAGTGACATATTGGGAGCTAAGTTCCAATTGCATGCATGTGTTTGCAACCATGATAATGCAAAATCATAAAAATCATTGAAAATATGAAGGCTGCTAGTTAAAGGGGTGGTATATTGAATAATATGGAAATATATATTTTTGAATGCTGGTCTTAACTTTATTCAGAGTATACCGGTGATTTTTTGGAAAAGGAATTTTTTTCTAGAATAAAAGAGAAAATTTCAAATGCAAACTCAGGTTTCTATGAGTATTTTTATCGTTAATAAATTAATTAAGTGAAGCTAAATAATAAGTCACTGCACACCTGCTGAATGCCTGCTAAGTGCCATGGACTGATCTCAATATCTTATATATGTTAACTCATTTCACCCTCAGACAGTGGTATGAGTTAAGTATTATTATTATCCTGATTTTGCAGACAGAAAATTGAGGCATGGAGATTTAAGTGTCTTGTCCAATTGTACACTTGGTAAGTATCAGGGGAATTCTTTGAAGACCAGCATTCTGGACTAGAACCTGTTTGCTAACTGCTGTGATGCATGCATTTGCTTCTCTGAGCCTTGAATCCATCGGAGCTACTCTTGCCAGTGTGAGCTGCCAGAAGCCAGGAGCCAAGTGGCAGTGAGCATACAGGAGCATCAGCTGTCAAGGGGGCTCACAAGGACTCAAGCTCCTGCTCATTTACAGTGCAAGGGAGTAGAAAAGAGAGACAGGACCAGAAACACCGCTGTGCAAAATGTTGTAGAGCTGCCAGAGTAAGTTCATATCTACTGAGATCAAAATAGCTCTTCTAACACTGAGTGATGAAAACAAAACTTCTGTTGATGTATCTGCACTGTTTCCTGTCAGAGGATATTCTTAAGTCACTGATGTATTTGAAGAAGTTTGGGCCCCATCTTGATGGCTCAGAGTGCTGGGTTGTGTTATGTTTTTCATGTTTGTATCTTCCCCAAATCCTTACGTTGAAATTCCAATGCCGATGTAATAGGTGGGGCTCTGGGAGATGTAGTTGAGGGCGGGGTGGGGGGGCTCTTTGGAGGTGCTTTAGTCCTGAGAGTTGAATATCATCAAGGGGAATTAGTGTTTTATGAAATTAAAAAGGTGCCAGAAAGATTCCTTGCCTACCATCTTGTGAGGCCACACTGATAAATCCATGTCCTGGAAGAAGGCCCTCACCCAACCATTCTGGTATCCTGATCTTGGGCTTCCAGTCTTCAGAACTGAAAAAAATAAGTTTCTATTGATTAAACCCAGCCCGGTATTTTGAGGTAGTAGCCTAAACAGACTAAGGCAGGGTCCATTGTGAGTCACAAAGTATTTTGAAAGGAATACTATGCCAAATAATTTTGTATTTCTCATTTCTAGACATTATTTAATTAAACTTCTGATTATTCTCAGGATGATCTGAGTTTCTCCTTATTTATTCCTTCTAATCCTTTTTTGACTTTTCTTGATCCTCCAATAATTTCCTATACTCAGGGCTGGTATTCAGCAGAAATGCACCAGCATATCTGACAGATAGCATCATCCTCAGGGCCCAGGCCAATCCTGTTGCTATTTATACTGATTATCATCTCATTTATATCACTACCATTGTCCTTGTCTTATCTGCTGGTTGTCCATCCACAGAGGAATGGATAAAGATGATGCGGTCCATATATACAGTGGGATATTACTCAACCACAAAAAAAAGAACAAATAGGGACTTCCCTGTTGGTCCTTGTGGTTAAGACTCCTGGCTTTCACTGCAGGAGGCATGGGTTTGATCCATGGTTGGGGTACTAAGATCCCACATGCTGCATGGAGCAGCTGAAAAATGAAAACAAATAAATAAAAATATGCAGAAGCCATGAAACAATTTTTTTTTAAAGAAAGAATGAATGAAATAATGCCATTTGGAGCAACATAGATGGACCTAGAGATTATCATACTACGTGAAGGCAGTCAGATAGAAAAAGACAAATGCCATTACTCCTAATTTTCTAAAAATGATACAAATGAACTTATTTACAAAACAGAAACAGACTTACAGATATTGAAAACAAACCTACGGTTATCAAAGGTGAAAGGGTGGCAAGCGAGGAATAAATCAGGACTTGGATTGAATATATACGTGCTAGTATATATAACCCTGAGGAAAGAAATGGTAACCCACTCCAGTATTCTTGCCTGTAGAATTCCATGGACAGAAGAGCCTGGTGGGCTGCCGTCCATGGGGTCACAGAGAGTCAGACACAATTGAATGACTAACCCACAAGCCTATTGATTGTCCCCTGAATTCTCAATATCCAGAAGTGTGGACTATAAAGAGGATGAAGAGGAACATCAGCTGTTTCCTAGTCAATACAGAACTAAAAATCTCACCTTTTCCCCAAATATAAGCATTTGTATTGACGTGAAAAGAAAAATCATCCCAGGACTGTTATGTTCAATGACCAAGAACCGATTTTAGTGTGAAAATGTTTGCCTTTCTCTTTCTCCTGAACATTCATTGAAGCATGCATCCTTAGTGCTATTCAAGATCTGCACAATCATCAAACATCAATTTCTTCCTTTTAGTGGTAAATAAACAAAGGCCAGAATACTTAAATGAGTCACTCAAGGTCACAGAGATTGCTCATGGAAGAAGCAGGAATAAAACTCTCAGATAAATGGATGTAAAAACTTTGAGTCACACACATCTGAAGAGCTGACATATATCAGGTTCAGAGTGCTTGATTGGATAATAAGCTAAATTTAATATATTGATATTAAATTAACATGCAGTTTAGCAAATTAACCTTTAATTTTTCATGGCCACCTTGTGTGGCAGTTACTATTATTTCTGTTTTACAGATAAGGCAATGATGCACAGAAAGGTTTAACCTATGCATGTTTTCACAGGTACTGAGCAGCAGGAGTGAGATGAGAGGTTGTTTAACCTATGCATGTTTTCACAGGTACTGGGCAGCAGGAGTGAGATGATACTTTAAGAATTGTAGTTTTATGGGTCTATAGTATTAGCCACTGAACTCAGTCTCTTTCCCTTAAATGTGTACCAGACATTTTTAATCACAAGTCATCTCTGCTTGCATTGTTTTTGAGAAATGCTCTTGCTCTAGTAGATTAAGTTTGCTGGGATGTACTTGTGCCTTGGCTAGGAAAAAAAAAAAAGTATCCTCAGAAAATATAAGATGTGTGTAGAAAGGAAAAATACTGAATGCCTTTTTTTTGTCCTGCCACTATATGCTTGCCTCAATGATTATGAGATTTGGACACTACTTGTTAAGAGATTATAATTCTCTTGGATAGACTAGACTTATATAGAAGGCATGACGGAAAATATTTAGAAGACATAGTCATGGAATGGTAACTAAAACAGAACACTTGGCAATGTATTTGATTCAAATATTCAGGAAATATTTACTTAGCAATTATTCTACATTATAGTCTGTTCTCGACACATTTTGTAGTGAACAAAATATATATACTTTCTATTGAGGAAGTTTACATGCTAGTGAGAGAAAACATTCAAACAACAAAAATAAAAATGGTAATAAATAGGTAAAGTTATTGGATAATGTGCTATGTTGAAAATAAAAAGTGGATATTAGAATTTGGTAGGACTTAAAAAGGAGTTGGTAGTTGGCATATATAGGGAATAAGCTTCCCTGGTGGCTCAGATTGTAAATTTGCTTAAAAAGCTGAACAAAAATATTAAAATAGGAATGGAGGTGTTTGCAGGTGTTTGCAAATGGAGGTGTCCCTCTTTTAAGAGGGACAACTAAGTGTAAATCTCCCTATGATAGGAGAGCTGCTTGGTTTGTTCAGGGTCCAGGAAGAAGCCCAGTGTGGTTGGAATAGTTTGATAAGAGGAGTTGGAAATCAGATTAGAGATGTGGCAAGGGGTTGAATCAGGAAAAGGTCTGTGGAGCTTTTGTTCCAAGAGAAAAGGAGAGTTATGGGGTGGTTTAGAGACAAGACAATCTGCATTTTCCACCACTGAATGGTTCACTAGGCCATTCAGATGTTATCTGAATGAAATCCCTTATGATTATACAGTGTAAGTGACAAATAGATTCAAGGGATTAGATCTGATAGACAGAGTGCCTGAGGAACTATGGACAGAAGTTCCTGACATTGTACAGGAGGCAGTGATTAAGACCATCCATAAGAAAAGGAAATGCAAAAAGGCAAAATGGATGTCCGAGGAAACCTTACAAATAGCTGAGAAAAGAAAGGAAGTGAAAGGCAAAGGAGAAAAGGAAAGATATACCTATTTGAATGCAGAGTTCCAAAGAACAGCAAGGAGAGAGAAGAAAGCTTTCCTCAGTGATCAATGCAAAGAAATAGAGGAAAACAATGGAATGGGAAAGACTAGAGACTTCAAGAAAATTAGAGATACCAAGGGAACATTTCATGCAAAGATGGACTCAGTAAGGGACAGAAATGGTGTGGACCTTACAGACGCAGAAGATATTAAGAAGAGGTGGCAAGAATACACAGAAGAACTAAAGAAAAAAAGATCTTCATAACAAATATAACCATTATGATGTGAGCACTCACCTAGAGCCAGACATCCTGGAAAGCAAAGTCAAGTGGGCCTTAGAAAGCATCACTACAAACAAAGCTGGTGGAAGTGATGGAATACCGGTTGAGCTATTTCAAATCCTAAAAGATGATATGTTAAAGTACTGCACTCAGTATGCCAGAAAATTAGGAAAACTCAGCAATGGACACAGGACTGGAAAAGTTCAACTTTAATTCCAATCAAGAATTTTCAAACTACCACACAACTGCACTCACCTAACACACTAGCAAAGTAATCCTTAAAACTCTCCACAGGCTTCAACAGTTTGTGAACCATGAACTTCCAGATGTTTAAGCTAGATTTAGAAAAGTCAGAGAAACCAGAGATCAAATGGCCAACATTCATTGGATCATCAAAGAAGCAAGAGAATATAAAAGAAACATCTACTTCTACTTCATTGATTATGCCAAAGCCTTGACTGTGTAGATCACAACTAACTGTGGAAAATTCTTCAAGAGATGGGAATATCAAACCAACTTACCTGCCTCCTAGAAATCTGTATGCAAGTCAAGAAGCAACAGTTAGAACAGGACATGTAACCAGACTGTTTCCAAATTGGGAAAGGAGTATGTCAAGGCTGTATATTGTCACCCTGCTTATTTAACTTCTATGCAGAGTACATCATGCAAAGTGCCAGTCTGGATGAAGCAAAAGCTGGATTCAAGATTCCCAGGAGAAATATCAATAACCTCAGATATTCAGGTGACACCACCCTTATGGCAGAAAGTGAAGAAGAACAAAATATTCTTTTGATGAAAGTGAAAGAGGACAGTGAAAAAGCTGGCTTAAAACTCAACATTCAAAAACAAAGGCCATGGCATCTGGTCCCATCGCTTCATGGCAAATAGATAGGGAAACAAGGGAAATGCTGACAGACTATTTCTGAAGGCTCCAAAATCACTGCATATGGCGACTATAGCCATGAAGTAAAAGACACTTGCTCTTTGGAAGAAAAGCTATGACCAATGTAGATAGCATATTAAAAAGCAGAAACATTACTTTGCCTAGAAAAGTCCATCTAGTCAAAACCATGGTTTTCCAGTAGTCATGTATGGACGTGAGAGTTGGGACTATAAAGAAAGCTGAGCACCACAGAATTGATATTTTGAACTGTGGTGTTGAAGAAGACTCTTGAGAGTCCCATAGAATCCAAGGAGATCAAATCAGTCAATCCTAAAGAAAATCAGTCCTGAATATTCATTGGAAGGACTGATGCTGAAGCTGAAACTCTAATACTTTGGCTACCTGATGCGAAGAATGGATTCATTAGAAAATACCTTGATATGGGGCAGGATTGAAGGCAGGAGGAGAAGGGGACTACAGAGGATGAGATGGTTGGATGTCTTCACCAACTCAATGGACATGAGTTTGAGCAAGCTCCAGGAGTCAGTGATGGACAGGGAAGCCTGGCGTGCTGCAGTCCACGGGGTCGCAAAGAGTCAGATATGACTGAGTGACTGAACTGAAGTGAATATGCATTTTGGAAATGTCATTCTGTTTTGTGTAGTGAGAACATTGCAGCAAAGTAGGGTGGAATCTGAGATAGCAGCAAAGAAGTCTCCTGACATAGCAACAATGTCAATGAGAGATCATATTCACTTATACAAGGGAAGAGGCCGTAGCAGTAATCAGCACTGGTCAACTTCCTAATATAATTTGACACTGTTGGCAGATAAAAATATTCCTGACTAATGTAGGGACTTGAGAGTTAAGGTAGAATCAATGATGGATCCAATTTTGGGGGGCTTGATCAAGTGGGACAATTGATTTTTCTATAGATTCAAAGGAAAGAAATTTCTAGTGGCACATGGCTTGGGGAAAAGATTATTAATTCAGCTTTTATAAATGATTTTGAGATGGATATTAGACTTCCAAGTTAAGATGTCAGGTAAGCTGATGAGATGGGACAGAGAGAGGTCTAAGCTGGAGATAAAAAATTTTGAAGCTCTTTGGTCACGTAAAATTCAGGAGTCCCCCACCTTTTTGGCACCAGGGACCAGTTTTGTGGAAGACAGTTTTTCCACAGACCTGTGTGGGGGGTGATCTCAGAATCATTCAAACACGTTACATTTATTGTGCACTTTACTTCTAATCTGATGTCACCACTGGTATGGCGGTAGGCACAGGTTCATGGCCCAGAGGTTGGGGACCCTTGATGTAGACGGCATGTGGAAGCCATGAGATACTGAGGGAATGTGCATCTTTACAAAACAAGAGAGGATCAAAACTCAGTCCTGTACACTGATGTGAAGGGTCGGAAAGAGGAGAAATCATCAGAAGAACCTAAGAAAGAACAATTGGTGAATTGTAAATGATTTCCAAATTGTATGAAGTTCTGAGAAACAAAGACTAATGAGTATTGATGAGGAGGAAATGATCAACAAAATGCAACTCTGCTGATAGATCACATGAAATGAAGACAGAATATTGACCTTTGGATTTAGCAACATTAAGGGGATTGGTGACATTGTCTTAATTTCATGGAGAGATGAATGTGGACTAAGCAGAGAATGGGAGAAGAATTGAAGACAACATAGATAGCAGTTCTTGAGAGATTTTACTGTAAAGGAGAATAGTTAAATGAGGCTCTATCTCTTAGGGGGACATTTATCTTTCTATCTATTACAATATTTATCTTGTGTGTGTGTTTGAAAATACTGCTATTAATATAATAAATAAAGGGCAAACAGCCAGAGAAGAGACTTTATAAGAGTCAAAAATGAGAATGCCAAAGACTCCTCTTCTAACACGAGATATTTTTATATGGTTTTGGAATAACTAGGTTACAGTCTAAACATACCTGCGTAATGGAGAGTATTAGATAAAGTTGCAGTCTGTAAAGTTACGTGTTTGGGGAACATGCATGCTAATGACTCCGAGAAAATTCACTTGAAAAACACCAGCTGGCCAATCAAACACATCCCTACAGGGTGGCACTATTTTGGTGAATTCATTATAGCCTAACTGTCAAAACTGGATTCATGCTAATGAAGCTTACCAGGAATCCAAGTTTATTTATTTAAATTAGGCACATTCTCTTCTGACTAATTCTAGAAAAAGGAACATCTTTTGTCTTTCAATTTCTTTCTTTTTATTAGTTTACCTCCCTGCTCTTTCTATATTTGTCAAACTCCTCGAAAAGACTTCAATGTAATTATTTTAATATGTGTTTCCTTAGTTACAGTCAAATCCAATCATACCTCTCTGAGAGCATTCTTAGGTCACTTTGATCAGATTGCAGGTGCATAAAGAGTGTCTCAAACCAAGTGATTTAGAGAAATGTGGTGATGATTATGCCTATTCTATACTTCAAAACTCCCAAAAGCTTCCCTGGTGGCTCAGAGGCTAAAGCGTCTGCCTGGAATGTGGGAGACCCGGGTTCAATCCCTGGGTCGGGAAGATCACCTGGAGAAGGAAATGGCAACCCACGTCAGTACTGCTGCCTGGAGAATCCCATGGACGGAGGAGCCTGGTGGGCTACAGTCTATGGGGACGCAAAGAGTCGGACAGGACTGAGCGGCTTCACTTACCAATCACTTATCACTCACTTACTTACAGGTTAACTTTTACTACAGCACTGGAGAAACTTTGTGTACTTCATAGGTGGTCATGGATAGTGGTTGGGTTCTTCTTTAAAAGTATGGCCACCTTGAATATTCTTTAGTCAGTGGACAGACAGACATTCAGAAAAGCCAGAGGCCAATAATTCGCATACTGCCGGGCTTCCCTTTCTTACGTCTTTAGCACATGTTTAGTCCTGTGACCTCGAAGAAGAAGTCTTAAATGGCACCTGTTATTTAAGGTGTTATTTATTCCTGACATTCCTCCAAAAAGTAGAATGGTTTATTAATATGATACTGTATCTGATTATCAGCTAGAGATCTGAGAAAAATGAGCCTAGCAAAATAAAATTTAAAAATTTCAAAGAGAATAATTTAATGTGGTACCTTGGACTCCATCATAAGATCCACAGTGCAGTAAAACAAAAGGCTCTGTAGCTCATCCATCATTTATTCTTTGCAAATGCCTTCATCCTCAAGGCCACCTCATTGTCATTGGTAGTCACTGCAGCTCCAGCATCATGTCTCTGTGAGATACACAAGGCCCCAAGGATCCTGCCAACTGAATTCACTCTCCAAGAAACCCCTCTCAAAACTCATTCACACCTCATCAGCCACAAATTGTTTATGCTAAAAAAAGTGGAAACATAAGATTTTGTAGCTGGGCACAATGCCATCCCAACAAAACCAGGGTTTGGTTACTAAGGAAGAAGAAAAAAATGAATTAGGTATAGATGATAAACCTTTATCACAGTTGGACTAAGTTGTGAATGCTCCAGAATGTTATTTTTTTAAGAAGCCTGATAGTCTGTATATTTCAATGACTTACTTTTATTTAAAATTTTATGCCTGAGATTTTGCTTTTGCTTAAATGTCCTTGATCGGTTTCTGCCACTTTTATATTAAACTAGATTTTAAGAGCACTGCTGCAAGTATTGATGGCTAATCTTTAAAAACATTGTTTATAAATAAGTTGATTTTCTTCTTTATTGCTTTGAAAATTATTTTTCCAGGCCTATTCTGTTAGTATTTGTTCCAGTAAACTTACACTGAGCTGTTGGACAAATAAATCACTTATTTCATATGGAGTTTTCCATATAGTGATTTTCATATAATTATGCTAAAGACCACAAGTTGTTTGAGTTTCTGTGTAACCAATTTTTACAAAGCTCAAATGATTTATAGTCAATGATTTTGATTATTAATTTGACCTCCTAGGTTTGCTTTTTTAATAATTATTTTCCAAACATAGGAAGATAAAATTTCTGCTTATATAGTTCTGAAAATGACATTTTCTTTCCAATTTTCCTGTCTTAGATAATCTTGTTTTCATGGTATAACAGAAATTCTATGAGGGTGTGATTCTTTTTCCTATTAAGACCAAATAATAAACATTTATAAAAGTATCCATTTCTATGGGAATTTAAAATCGAATTTTAGACCAACTTAGATAAGTAAGTAGTAGTATATACTTCCCTGGATTGAGACAATCCCCCAGAGGAGGGCCTGTCAACCCACTCCACCATTCTTGACTGGAGAATCCCAAGGACAGAGGAGCCAGGTGGGTTATAGTCCATAGATTTGCAGTCAGACGTGATTGAAATGACTGAACACAGCACAACACAGTATTATGTACTTACTGAGTTGCTAAGTCACATATGACTCTTTTGTGACCCCATGGACTGTAGTTGTCAGGCTCCCTTGTCCAGGGGATTTCCCGGGGAAGAACACTGGAGTGGGTTGCCATTTCCTTCTCTAAGGGATTTTCCTGACCCAGAGATTTAATCCACATCTCCTGGTGTCAAGCAGATTCCTTACCACTGAGCCAGGGAAACTCAGTAATACTGTGCAGACACACAGATATCAATATACTAATAACCCTGATTCAGTGACAAAAATTTAAGCCGATAAACACAATGCAGTGTGATGAGTACTGTAATTGCTGTAATAGGAGCATCAGCCAAAATATTGGTCCAATGCCAGAAAGACCTTTGTGTTGAAGAGTTAAAGCAATGACTCTCAATACTTAGACTCTCTCAAAATCAACCTCAGAGATGAAAAAAAAAAACAAAAACAAAAAAAAGGCCAGCGTCTCACTACTAGAGATCTAGAGCTTTCTTGAATGATTCTAAAGAACAGATAGATGTGGGATAATATTAGATTAAAGAAAGAAAGCTTATTTTTGAGAGTAGGTAGTTTTCCCAGAAGAGATCCTGTCAGGCAAATAGCAGGTACAGTCACCCAAGGGTTTCTGTGCAACAATAATCCAGGAAAGAGAGGAGCTGATACTAGCAGATTTTGGAAGTGAGCAAGATGAAATGCAGTCCTATATTGTCACAAGAAAAAGTTTTAAATTCTTCCAAAAAAAAGTACTTCTTAAATGGTGTTCATAGGCATTTACACTCCTCTCCCTGCCCAGATTTCTTGAACAAATAGGTTAAGGAAATGTTGAATTAAAAGCATTGAATGTCTACTCTTCTTGGATATTAAAGATGTATACAACATCAAAATAGCCTGAGAAATCTGCAGCAATGAGACCATTTACAGCCACAATTTCTAAAGCTTTCTTGCACAAGAAAATGTTGCCCTTTTCCCCTAACCCAGTTTTGGATTTCAACTGATATTTCATGAAACACAATAAGGAAGGCACTATTTTAGGCAATGATGAGGGCATCAAATATGGCATCAAACCCAGGTTCAGTTCAGTCACTCAGTTGTGTCCAACTCTGCGACCCATGGACCACAGCATGCCAGGCCTCCCTGTCCATCACCAACTCCTGGAGTTTACTCAAACTCATCTCCATTGAGTCAGTGATGCCATCCAACCATCCCATTCTCTGTTGTCCTCCTTTCCTCCTGCCTTCAATCTTTCCCAGCATCAGGGCCTTTTCAAATGAGTCAGCTCTTCACATCAGATGGCCAAAGTATTGGAGTTTCAGCTTCAATATCAGTCCTTCCAATGAAGGTCCTTCAAATCCAGGTACACTGTATATTTTGAAAATCAATTTTTAAATTAATTTGTTTATTTTAGTTGGAGCATAATTGCTTTGCAATATTGTGGTGATATTTTCCATATATTGACATGAATCAGCTATGTGTCCCTAATGGTTGTATTAAGTTGGGAACTTGGCAAGGCTAGAGGCTGGAAACCAGACGACTGCCCAGTCCCAAAAAGGGACACGAATCATTGAGCAAGGCAATGCTAGTGGGAGAAAATCAGAAAGACTAGATTTGAGAGATATTTAAAAAAACAGTATATGAAGATTTATGGGTAATAGACAGGAATTATTTGTGTGCAGGTAATAAAGTCCAGATTAATGTAGGAAAAAACAGGAAATGTTTATATGGGGTACTTGCAAATCCACATGAGATAATCAAAGCCATGTGAAAGATACTTTATTTAGGCATGGAGAAAAACAAATGCCTGTTAGGAGTTTCCCAAGTCTCCTGACATGAAACAGTGAAAATGCAAAGTAAATATTTTAGCTTGCAACAAAATTATTACCCTTATAAAAGCATTTGATTGTAATATAATTTAGCAAGAAAAGTGCAATTTTTGGCACAGTGTTTTATAAACATCTTGGGAACATATGTATCTTGTCAGTGGGTGGTACACCAGGATGAGATCTAGAAAAATCCTCTAGACTGTCAGCCTGAAGGAGGAAGATGTGACAGAAATGTGATCTGAGAACTAGCATGATGATGATACGCTGGAAACCAGGAGAGAGTGCTTCTGTGGCAGGTGTGATGGAGAGAAGAGAAGCTAGTCCTAATTGGTTCTATTTGTAACACCTTCACAGAGGGTGTTTACACTAAACTTGAAGTATTTGAAGGACAACGGATTCATAAATCTTAAAAAGTTATTTTTTCCCTTTTATTTATGTTTTTTGAACATTGAATTCTCTCATTCAAATGTTTCTCATCCATTTCGATGACAATTACATGTTTCTGCCACACTGATGAATTTAGTGGGGATTAGCGATTAGCATTAAAAATACAGTGTTTTAGGATTTTGACAAGGAACATAAAGAAGTAAAATGAACTATATAGATGCGGTGAGTATGTCTTTGAGCTATTCCCTATGTATGACATACAGATTCCAAGAGTATTTATATGACACAGCTGACATAAGAAGATCAAATCAAGATTTAAAATCTCCAGATACTGCAGAATATTTTAAAACTTAGACTAAAGCAAACTTCAGATTATATCTACCCTAAAAATTTAAGTACAGAATGTCCAACTTCAATTACATGTGAACAAAACTGAGTGAGCACTCAAACTAATGGCATAAACATATTGGATAGGGATGAATGTTCTTAAATTAGCTTATCTACAAGACAGAAACAGACTTACAGACACAGAGAACAGGCTGATGGTTGCCAAGAAGGAGGGGACGTGTGGGAAGGATGGATTGGGAGTTGGGATTAGCAGATGCAAACTATTGAGTATGAAATGGATAAACAACAAGGTCTTACTCTATAGTACAGGGAACGATATTCAACAACTTGTGATAAAGTATAATGGAAAAGAAAATGAAAACGATTATACGTGTATGCACACCTGAATCTCTGAATGGCAGAAATTAGCACAGCATAAATCAACTATACTTTAATAAAATAAATTATGTAAAAAAATTCATGCTATCATATGAAGATGTCTGGCTGTCTAATAAGGCTGTGGCCATGTGTAGCAATGAGTGCAAAATCCCAGTGTTCTCTTCCATTTATCTTTCTTGAATTTCTGTTGATCATGAAGAAGAGCAAACAGTTCTTCTCTAAAGAATGTAGTTCCATCTGCTTCTCATTTTCACTTTCTTTATGCCTGAATGTTTTAAAATAATTTTCAGGCCTTTTGTAAAGCTGATCTAAGAGTTTATACAAGACAGCTAAAAATCCTGATCTCAACTTGTTTGTTTTGGTTAAAATATTTGATATTGCATGATCAATTTGTTTCTTTCCAACTAAAATTAATGTTGGCTTTAGAGTTTTTCACCATCATAAATACAATATGAAATAACAGCTAAGGATAAAATTTATCTAGTCTGAGGGCAATGTATTTCTAAGTTGCATCTATCCTCATGGAGTCCTTATGAGTAATGGCATAAACCATGTTTTCCTTAAAAAAAAAAAAAAAAGGTAAAACCACTGTCATCTATAAATAGATTCCATGTACCAATTACAAAGTCAGCTATTATATACACATATTCTGTTATATAAACCTGGTAATATATTAGCCTGCGGCATAATGGAATTAATGTTTCTAACCATTTTACTTTAATGTATGTAGAGATCATGGATGATCTGGGTGGACCCAATATCGACACAAAGATCTGAAAAGTAGAGAAGAAAATTGGGAGAGAGAAGCAGAGAAAGAGAGAGAGAAACAAGAGAGTGACTTGGCTTTGGAGCTGGGAAGGGGTTATGAGCCAGACATGAAAATTGGTGGCCCAGAAAAAGTAAAGAAAACCATTCCTACTTCAAGGATACATAAAAGGGCACAGTTATGCTATGACTTCATTTGAGCCTGGTGAAACTTATGTTGATATTCTGATCTTGAGCATAGTAATATGATAAATTTGCATTAAGACACTATACTTGTGGTAATTCAGTGTGGCAGCAAGGAGAAATGAATATATATTTTGGTGTCTGCACTTGATCTTAGCCAAAAGTCTGATAAGCAATGTACTTTGGTGTCTGAAATTGAGCTGTAATAAATACTTAAACTGTGGAGGTGAGTTTGTAACTGGTTAATGGACAGAGGCTAGAAAAATATTGAAGGAGCACAATAGCAAAAGCTCAGATTGCCTTAAATTTACTGTTAGTATAAATATGGATAACAATGTCTCTGCTAGGGAGGACTCAGATATAAAGACTCTGCTAGATAAAACATTTGTTGCTTTACAGAATGTTTAAGTTGTCTTGTTGACTATTGGTAAACAATGTCAAAGGTGCTGCTGGAGAAGGCTCAAAAGGAATTGAGAGGTCGTTATTGGGAACTGGAGGAATAGCTATCTTTGTTATCTAGTGGCTGATTCTTAGCACAATTATATCCTGCAGTTATATGGAATGTTGAATTTATGAGTGATAAAACTGAAGATTATCTGACAAGATATGTAAGTGAAGGATTAAAATATATCTTAGCTTCCTTTTTAGTTTGTTCTTTTCTAATTTATTTCTTTTCTTTAAAAAATTATTTATTTATTTTTATTTTACTTTACAAGTTTATATTGGTTTTGCCATGCATTGACATGACTCCACCACAGGTGTACATGAGTTCCCAATCCTGAACCGCTCTCCCACCTCTCTCCCCTTATCATCTCTCTGGGTCATCCTAGTGCACCAGCCCCAAGCATCCTGTATCCTGCATCGAACCTAGGAGATTCGTTTCTTACATGATAGTATACATGTTTCAGTGCCATTCTCCCAAATCATCCAACCCTCGCCCTCTCCCACAGAGTCCAAAAGTCTGTTCTATACATCTGTGTCTCTTTTGCTGTCTCGCATACAGGGTTATCATTACCATCTTTCTAAAGTCCATATATATGTGTCAGTATACTGTATTGGTGTTTTTCTTTCTGGCTTACTTCACTCTGTATAATTGGCTCCAGTTTCATCTACCTCATTAGAATGGATTCAAATGTATTCTTTTTAATGGCTGAGTAATACTCCATTGTGTATATGTACCACAGCTTTCTTATCCATTCATCTGCTGATGGATATCTAGGTTGTTTCCATGTCCTGGCTATTATAAACAGTGCTGTGATGAACATTGGGGTACATGTGTCTCTTTCAGTTCTGGTTTCCTTGGTGTGTATGCCCAGAAGTGGGATTGCTGGGTCATAAGGCAGTTTGATTTCCAGTTTTTTAAAGAATCGCCGCACTGTTCTCCATAGTGGCTGTACTAGTTTGCATTCCCACCAACAGTGTAAGAGGGTTCCCTTTTCTCCACACCCTCTCCAGCATTTATTGCTTGCAGACTTTTGGATCACAGCCATTCTGACTGGTGTGAAGTGGTATCTCATTGTGGTTTTGATTTGCATTTCTCTAATAATGAGTGATATTGAGCATCTTTTCATGTGTTTGTTAGCCATCTGTATATCTTCTTAGGAGAAATGTCTCTTTAGTTCTTTGGCCCATTTTTTGATTGGGTCATTTATTTTTCTGGAATTGAGCTGCATAAATTGCTTGTATATTTTTGAGATTAGTTGTTTGTCAGTTGCTTCATTTGCTATTATTTTCTCCCATTCAGAAGGCTGTCTTTTCACCTTGCTTATAGTTTTCCTTTGTTGTGCAGAAGCTTTTAATTTTAATTAGATCCCATTTGTTTATTTTTGCTTTTATTTCCAGAATTCTGGGAGGTGGATCATAGAGGATCCTGCTGTGATTTATGTCTGAGAGTGTTTTGCATATGTTCTCCTCTAGGAGTTTTATAGTTTCTGGTCTTACATTTAGATCTTTAATCCATTTTGAGTTTATTTTTGTGTATGGTATTAGAAAGTGTTCTAGTTGCATTCTTTTACAAGTGGTTGACCAGTTTTCCCAGCACCATTTGTTAAAGAGATTGTCTTTACTCCATTGTATATTCTTGCCTCCTTTGTCGAGGATAAGGTGTCCATATGTGTGTGGATTTATCTCTGGGCTTTCTATTTTGTCCCATTGATCTATATTTCTGTCTTTGTGCCAGTACCATACTGTCTTGATGACTGTGGCTTTGTAGTAGAGCCTGAAGTCAGGCGGGTTGATTCCTCCAGTTCCATTCTTCTTTCTAAAGATTGCTTTGGCTATTTGAGGTTTTAATAAATTATCATTATTACACTAATAATTTATTTTTTTATTGAAGGATAATTGCTTTATAGAATTTTGCTGTTTTCTGTCAAACCTCAACATGAAGTAGCCATAGATATACATATATCCCCTCCCTTTTGAACCTCCCTCCCATCTCCCTCCCCATCCCACTGAAAAAGACACATGTATCCTATTGTTCATTAGCTTCTTTTTTATGCTTAAAGTACAAGATGAAAGGAATAAATTGGAAGAATAACTTTTAAACAAAATAGGACCATATCTGGATGATATGATGAAATATCATGTCCAATCTGCAAAAGATGCTAGAATTAAGAAGTTCCATGCTGAAAAATTAGGATCTAGGGAAAAAAAAAAAAAAAAAACAAGTGCATGGATAGGCAATCTTTCATTAATACCTCAGAAAGATTAAGAGTTTAGAGTGTGATTTTGCATTAAGATCTCTGAAAACATTAAATGTATGATTCAGAGTCCCTCAACCATATGAGAAGAAGGCAATGTTAGACACTGAGTTATCCACAAAGGGTCTCTTGTCTAAAAGAGTAACAAGGCCTTGACACGTCCAGGTGTCAGTTAATGGAATGACATATCCTTGGTTCTCTGTTCTCTCAGCAAGCAGAAGCACAGTGGTACAGAGAACTGTGTTGGAATCTTCCTAAGATGTTTGGCTCATTTTGAGACCATTGCTCACATTCTATGCTGCTACTGCCTCTGGTCCTTGTTTGATCTTTGTATCTTCACATTTGAGAAATGAGTTACCCTATACAAAGCCAATCTTATGCTTATCTGATTAAAATATTGTATGGCAGGAACTAGCAATGTTGTAATGATGTTAGAGCTTCCTATATGTTCTGAGTATGATAACTACACTTCCTAAGCAGATCTGGAAGGGGACAGTTTTTACATTTGGCAAACAATGGTGCCTTTCACATGGTGATGATGAGATCTTTCTCCAGTTTCTACTGTCCTATATTTTACCAGTAGAGGAATGATGGCATCTTATACTTTACAAGAATTAAACAAGCTGTCATTTGAGGGTTTTGTGAAACTCACTTTGGCTTTATGATTCTGAATTCATACTCATGAATATAACATCTAGTCTTCATGACCAGGCTTTCTACTCCTGGATTTGAAAGCATATAACACATTATAAATAATTTTTCAGTGCAGACATAGCCCAAGAGCATTGCTTATAGTCTTTTCCCAATATAATCTGATTTAGTGGTGAGTAGAGAAGTGTCTACACAATAATTGAAGGAAATCAGTCTAATTTGGTCAAGATGATACAGAGAGCTGACATGATATTTTAACTTTAACAGTAGGAACCTAAAGATCAAAAAGTGTTTTTATCTGTTCAAAAATTTGAAAAAAAATTTTTTTCTTACATATTATTGCTGTTCAATTGCTAAGTTGTGTCTGACAATTTGTGACTCCATGGACTGTGGCACATCAGGCTTTACTGTCCTTCACTCTTTCCCAAAGTTTGCTCAAACTCATGTCCATTGAGTCAGTGAGGCCATCCAACCAGTTCATCTTCGGTCATCCTCCTCTCCTCCCTTCAGTCTTTCCCAGCATCAGAGTCTTTTCCAATGAGTTGACTCTGAATCAGGTGGCCAAACTATTTGAGTTTCAGCATCAGTCCTTGAAATGAATATTCAGGATTGATTCCCTTTAGGACTGACTGGTTTTGGAATTAAGAATTCCTTGCTGGAATTGAGAGTTCCTTGCTGTGCAAGGACTCTCAAGAGTCTTCTCCAACACCACAGATCAAAAGCATTAACTCTTCAGTGCTCAGCCTTCTTTATGATCCAACTCTTACATCCATACATGACTACTGGAAAAACCATAGCTTTGACTATATGAAACTTTGTGTGGCAAACTGATGTTTCTGCTTTTTAATACACTGTCTAGGTTTGTCATAGCTTTCCTTCCAAGGAAGAAAAGTGTCTTTTAACTTCATGGCAACAGTCACCATTCACAGTGACTTTGGAGCCCCCTAAAATAAAATTTGCCACTATTTTCACCCCCTCCATCTATTTGCCATGAAATGATGGTGCTGGATGCCATGATCTTAGTTTTTGAATGTAGAATTTTAATCCAGCTTTTTCAATCTCCTCTTCCACCTTCAACAAGAGGCTCTTTCATTCCTCATCAATTTCTTCCATTGAAGTGATGTCATCTGCATATCTGATGCTGTTGTTATTTCTCCCATCAATCTTGATTCCAGCTTGTGATTCATCCACCTTGGCATTCTGTATGATGTGCTCTGCATATAAATTAAATAAACAGGGTGAAAATATACAGCCTTGACATACTCCTTTCTCAGTTTGGAACCAGTCCATTGTTTCATGACTGGTTCTGTTGCGTCTTGACCTGAAAGCATTCTAAGGAGACAGATAAGGTGGTCAGATATTCCCAACAGATCACCAGTCCAGGTTCGATGCATGATACAGGGTACTCAGGGCTGGTGCACTGGGATGACCCAGAGGGATGAGATGGGGAGGGAGGTGGGAGGCGGGTTCAGGGTGGGGAACACATGTACACCCATGGTGGATTCATATCAATGTATGGCAAAACCAATACAATATTGTAAAGTAATTAGCCTCCAATTAAAATAAATAAATTTATATAAAATAAAATCAGAATATGAAAAAAATATAAAGGCAAAAGTAATCTTAAAAAAATAAAAAATAATTTTCCACAGGAAATTTCAACCAAATTTCACAATTTTATTGTGATCCGCACAGACAAAGTCTTTGATGTAGTCAATAAAGCAGAGTACATGTTTTTCTGGAATTCCCTTGCTTTTTCAATGATCCAGCAGCTGTTGGCAATTTGGTCTCTGGTTCCATCGCCTTTTCTAAATCCAGCTTTTATATCTGGAAATTCTCAGTTTTTATACTGTTGAAGTGCATGAATGTTGTGTTCACATACTGTTGAATACGTACTTACATATTAACTTTCATTAAATTATTGTTTCACTATGTTCAATTCAATAAATTCCAATACCTCACAGAAAAGACACATTGTAGTTACTATATCAGAGCAGAACTTTTGAAATGTTTTACATTTTCTTAGTAAATGGGCTTAGGTTCTCCCTTAATGCTGCATACTTTTTGTAAACTTTATGAAAGATAAATCTTTGTTGTATGATTTGAGGGGATATAGTATCTTTAAATATGTAAAACATGAAGGCTAAAGTCCAAGTTATTAATTTATAAGAGCCAGAGTCCTCTGATGCTTCTTCCATGTTCTGTCGTTTCTATTAGAATTGAAAATATAGCTTTCTTTCCTTTGGATGTGAAGGGCTGCTTCTAAAAAAGGGCATTTTGGAAAATAGAGATCATGTCTCTCAGATTTTCACAGAGCTCTCAAACCAAGTGGTTAGTTTATGGAACAGGCACTCTTGATGCAGTAGACTTTTCTTTTTCTTTTTTTTTTAAATACATATTTATTTATTTTAACTGGAGGTTAATTACTTTACAATATTGAATTGGTTTTGCCATACATCAACATGAATCCACCACAGGTATACACGTGTTCCCCATCCTGAACCTCTCTCCCTCCTCCCTCCCCGTACCATTCCTCTGGGTCATCTCAGTGCACCAGCCCCAAGCATCCAGTATCATGCATTGAACCTGGACTGGCGATTCATTTCATATATGATATTATACATGTTTCAATGCCATTCTCCCAAATCATCCCACCCTCTCCCTCTTCCACAGAGTCCAAAAGACTGTTCTATACATCTGTGTCTCTTTTGCTGTCCTGCATACAGGATTATCGTTACCATCTTTTAAAATTCCATATATATGTGTTAGTATACTGTATTGATGTTTTTCTTTCTGGCTTATTTCACTCTGTATAATAGGCTCCAGTTTCATCCACCTCATTAGAACTGATTCGAATGTATTCTTTTTAATGGCTGCATAATACTCTATTGTGTATATGTACCACAGCTTTCTTATCCATTCATCTTCTGATGGAGATCTAGGTTGCTTCCATGTCCTGG